>NW_007383379.1:5171-5685 GCF_000475195.1 Diaphorina citri | reverse complement strand
TAGCAGAAATAAAACAAACTTTACAACTTTAATGTTTTGGACAAAAATATCATGAGGAACAAATGCGGTCCTCCCAGGAAGAATGATACTATTATGGCTGAAGAACAAGGATTTCATTCGTAAGGCAAAAGGGAGAATTTCATGGTTGAGGAAAAACACGACTTTCGTGGTATTCCAAAAGGGGTTGGAGAAAAAGAATATACCATGTTTGAAGAAGAACACAAATTTCTTAATTGATGATTTGAAACCAGCCTCAGCAGAGGTAGAACTCGTAATCCGAGAGGCTGAATCGAACTTCAGTGAATACATGAAAGCATGAAAGTCCTAGACATGAAAATTTAGTACCTACCGTCATTTTAAGGTTTTCTTCAGAAGGTCAAAAAATCATGTTTGAAGAATGCGTGAAAATTGATATGTGAAAAGCTAAACTAGAAATTTTACATATCAGGGTCGAAAGCCAACAAGAATAAAATTACCACTTAATTATCTGGATTTTAACCCTATCCCTCCCTCC
>NW_007383379.1:1333-4043 GCF_000475195.1 Diaphorina citri | reverse complement strand
GTGATTAGAGAAAATCAGTACCTATGTACCTACCTAATTTGTTTAATATTCAGTTTATTATTATTCTTGATTTGATTTTTCGATTTTACTTTCATGTAATGATTTAAAATTAAGACTAGAGCCCGTTCTCCCTTTATTCCCATATAATGTTTAAGTCACCCATCCATTTATTGGCCTTGTTCGGCGTAGCTTAACATAGGTGACGCTAAAATCGGTCTTAAATGATCGACTGAAGTGTTATCTAAAACTTTCTGGCTTTGAGTTCATAGGTCGTCGCGACAAATTTCAAGATCAGGGCTCATTTGTGTGAGAAAATGTGAAAAAAATCCCCCAAAAACCAGTTTTTTTGGCTTTATGGTTTTCTGGACAAAATTTGCACCACCATTTTCGTGTTCCTGGTAAAAAGACCTTTAATTTGATATATAGGTCGACTAGGTTTGGATAAGTCCTTCTATGGGGACAGACAGAGTGACAGACGACACCGAAGCGAATACAATAGCCCGTCTACTATACCTTTTTTTATTACTATCGTAATAATAAAGGAAGGACGGGCTAAAAAGGGGAAAAGCAGGGAAAGAAGAGGAGGAGAAAAGCGGAAGAATAAGACGACGATAAGTGGTAGAAGAGGAGAAAGAGAGAAGAAAGAAGGAGTGGGTGTAGAATAGAGGAAGACGAGGGGCCCGTCCCTCCGGGAATTTTTTAGCCCGTAGTTTATTCGATCGTGATTAAAGAAAATCAGTACCTATGTAGTATGTACCTACCTAAATTTGTTTAATATTCTGTTTATTATTAAAAATCCCCAAAAACCATTCTCTGGACAAAATTTGCACCACCATTTTCGTGTTCCTGGTAAAAAGACCTTTAATTTGATATATAGGTCGACTAGGTTTGGATAAGTCCTTCTATGGGGACAGACAGAGTGACAGACGACACCGAAGCGAATACAATAGCCCGTCCACTATACCTTTTTTCATTACTATCGTAATAATAAAGGAAGGACGGGCTAAAAAGGGGAAAAGCAGGGAAAGAAGAGGAGGAGAAAAGCGGAAGAATAAGACGACGATAAGTGGGAGAAGAGGAGAAAGAGAGAAGAAAGAAGGAGTGGGTGTAGAACAGAGGAAGACGAGGACGAGGAGAAAGCATTTTATTTATATTACATAAAAAAAAGCCTCAGGGAATTTGCCGAGAAAAGACGGCAAAATTGAGAAAACGCAGAAGAGAGAAAGAGAGAGAGAGAGAGAACATGAGGGAATGGATATTAAATATTCAAAATCCAGAAAGCGCAGGAGAGAAGGATAGAGGGGGAGAGAGAAAGAGAGAAGGGAAAGGGGAGGAGAAAGAGAGAGGAGAGAGAAAGAGAGAGAGGGGGAGAGAGAAGGTGGCATTTTATTTATATTACATAAAAAAAGCCTCAGGGAATTTGCCGAGAAAAGACGGCAAAATTGAGAAAACGCAGAAGAGAGAGAGAGAACAGGAGGGAATGGATATTAAATATTCAAAATCCAGAAAGCGCAGGAGAGAAGGATAGAGGGGGAGAGAGAAAGAGAAAAGGGAAAGGGGAGGAGAAAGAGAGAGAGGAGAGAGGGGGAGAGAGAGGAGAGAGAGAGAGAGAGAAGGGAGGATGCATTTCCTGATACTGCTAGGACGGAACTTGAAGGTGGTTTCGAACATTATAGACACCTAACTGTGTAATATTGACACTTTTACATATGTATCTACATATTACATTAATGTGAATAATGTGTAATTTTGAAAGATAGGTATTTCACCTAGAAAAAGTAAAAATGTTCGAACTTCGAACAGATAAGTCTGGGAAATAAGCATGCAAATAAGCTTGTGTTGCAATGTTACACGCTCCAAGGCAGCTAAATGTTCGAACAGATAAGTCTGGGAAATAAGCATGCAAATAAGTTTGTGTTGCAATGTTACACGCTCCAAGGCAGCTCTGGTATTCTTGGATCACCTCTACACTATGAAGGTGTGATCACCTCCACACAAAGTCGACTGAACTGTCCACACTGCCTCGATAACATAGACTCAGCTCGTCGATCGACGCCCGGTCAACTATGTTTGGACACACAGGGCCACAAGTCACAACACATTTGAATTTCCACGAAAACTTAAAACTGGGGTACCCTTTCTCGAACACCCGAAGATAAAATTTAATCAGCCGAGGCGACACGAGATATAGTACACGGGAGAAAAATAATACTTGCATAGATGTACCTCGTATAATCTTTGCATATACCTCGTATAATGCTTGCATATACCTCGTATAATACTTGCATATACCTCGTATAATACTTGCATATACCTCGTATAATACTTGCATATACCTCGTATAATACTTGCATATACCTCGTATAATACTTGCATATACCTCGTATAATACTTGCATATACCTCGTATAATACTTGCATATACCTCGTATAATACTTGCATATACCTCGTATAATACTTGCATATACCTCGTATAATACTTGCATATACCTCGTATAATACTTGCATATACCTCGTATAATACTTGCATATACCTCGTATAATGCTTGCATATAGCTCGTATAATGCTTGCATATACCTCGTATAATGCTTGCATATACCTCGTATAATAATTGCATATACCTCTAGGTATCGTATAACCAGGATTAAAAAAATCCCATTAAACACGCAGTCTAGGTGAATGTCTCTTGCAACAGTGTCCCTTAATAGG
>NW_007383379.1:0-1003 GCF_000475195.1 Diaphorina citri | reverse complement strand
GAGCTTTTCATTATAGTTAAATAGGTTCGTAGGGAGGTTTTCCCCCCTGTTGTGGTCCAAATCACGAGTCACATGTTCCACGTAAAAGGATGCAGATTTTAAGGAAACTCAACATGTGGTACAAAACAGTACGCACCATGAACCATAATGTAGTACATACGACGTAAAGCCATTTGAATTTTCTGGTAATATCTCTCTAAAAGTAATAATTTCACAGTTTACCAATACATCATCTGCATCTCTGGAAGAAAATCTATTCTAACTCCCAAGTTACTAGCATTTAATCTTAAAACAGGCTTAGCTTAATAGTTAAATAAAAAGTCAAAGTGAAACAAGATTACAAGACACAGACACATACATATTTTATAAGTAAGGAGATACATGTTGCAAACTTTCATATGGAGTTTACTCAACATGTGAGATGTGAGTAAACATAGCACGTTAGGATGAATTTCTTCTTCTATGGGTATGTGTACTTTTTTCCACACATTAATTCGATCACAAAACTTACATTAAACCGTTTTCAACCTTGAAAACGGTCTATTAATACTATCTAAACACTAAACTGATGGTGAAATGAACAAGATTTTAAGGTTCGAGAACCAACGGCAAGCACCATTAGACCAGCCAGTCACCCACTATCAGGTAGGTGCCAATTTAAACCAAAAAGACATTATCTCATTTCAATAAATGTCTTCACAAAATTGGCAGATCAATATCTCCTGGCCATTGTTATCGACTCATAAAATTATCAAGCCCGTACATCGCACAACTTACAATGTACTACAGTTACCTCGTCCAATGTACAATAAATTCAATTCAATTCCATAAAGGGGAATTCTGAACTGAGTAGACTAGCCATGCGCCTCAGAATTTCCTTCGGGATATCAAATAATGAAGGGGGAAATGTGCCCATTTATTCATAAAATTTTTTTTTTTTCATATTTTCTAAACAAGAATAATAAAATAATACTTTGACATTCTTGAGATTGAAGGTAGTAAA
>NW_007383378.1:3310-5687 GCF_000475195.1 Diaphorina citri | reverse complement strand
GCGGACCGAAAAATAGATTTTCCAAGGGTACCTTACTGGAAGGCCAAGAGCAGAGCCGAAAAATCTTCCACCCCGCCGGAAATCGATCCCGAGACCTCCAGTGTGCAAACCTATTGTGATACCCATTCCGCCACTGAAATTGTTCTTATGGTCCTCTGGCGGGTGTTTCTCTTTCCCCTAAAATCTATTCCTCTTTTCCTCTTCTCATTATCATTATTATTATCATCATTATTGTTATTGTCATTTTTTTTTCTTTTTTAAATTAAGCAAGGTCTATAGTAATAACTAAGCATTGTACAATATGAAACCCATAAAATAAACGAGACCTTGTTTAGACTGCTGGGGTAAAGGGACTTTTTAGTCTCACTCGAGCAGGATAAACAAGGTATATTCTATTATGGTAAAGTCCGATTATTGGTAAGGTCGAACCTGTCTCAATGGGAACCCAAGGGACCTGCAATTATTCCCGTTTGTCCAGGTTTCCCAATTACAAATGAAGGGACCACGATTTTTGCCCGTTCATCCGCAAGTTTCCCATAGACGAATCCCCATGAGACAGGTTTGACTGTACTAAATTCACTACAAAAACCAAATCGCCAACTTTCTGGAGTTTCCTAAATTCGATGGTTTGACTGTCGGAAATGCAAAATGAACCGAAGTCTCTTCAATGATAGTCTACGTCTACGAATTCACCACAAAAAACCAATGCGGTAGGCAGTTGTCTAAAATTTGGTTTCACTATCGGATAGTCTCCTGAATTTTGGAAAGGCAAACATCTGACACTAGGGTTAGCTGTTCTCCTCCCTGTTTATAGTCCCACAGCCAGACGCTAGTCTTCTCTCTGTTTAACGTCCCCTAGCCAGACACTATAGCTGTAGATAGAGATGGTACTAAATTAATGTGATTAAACTAATTTACAGAGTGTTAATACGTTGGGTGTACGTGGCAATATGTGTAAGTGAAGGCATGTGTAGAATTGTTTGATGTAAATATCTTAGGTATGTATGTTAATGTCAATCTAAACTTGTCTTTTTTTAAATTTAAACAGGTCTTGAATATTGTTCCATAAAATGTAGGTAATGTTATTCAAATATATAAGACCTTGTTTAGACTGCGAAAGTAAAGGGACTTTTCAGTCCTATGCTGGTAGTATAAACAAGGTATATTCTATTCTATTAATTTAAATGTAGCAAGAGTAGGTACATGGGAAAATAGACACATCCACCAACAAGAATAATAATGACTTGTGGTTTGTGAGGGATTTGTAAATTTGACACATCCACCAACAAGAATAATAATGACTTGTGGCTTGTGAGGGATTTGTAAATTTGACACATCCACCAACAATGACATAGAAATAGTGACGAAAGTCAACAGATTAGTTACTCAAAGTGAACCAATAAAATTTCAATCAAGCTTACCCTAAGTTAATTATTTTTTTGTTTAGTAGACCAATAATAAGGAAAATTAGTTTTTGGCCTTTATTTGGGGACTGATTTTTTTTCCTCTTCATTTTGGTTAGGCTGTTTCGTATTTACCTCTTTCCGGCCAGCCTCATATTGCCTAGGTGTTTTCAGTGATATATGACATTGACTATCATACTGTAGGTACCTACATACCACGAATATTTGGGCCACTGCCAATTCCAACGACCATCTATGTCAAGTTCCATTAACGCGTAAAAAAACTCCAATTTATATGCACAAATTGCTACATATTGTGAGTCTATGCCACATGTGTATGTGCGAACAATGCCAAAAAGGTGATCTTTCTTGAATTGAAGAATTGGCTCATTGATGAGTAACTCATATTTATGAGTAGGTCTGGTGACAGGTAAATCTACTCATTGTCGTATTTTTCCGCTCTAAACAGATTGACCGATTGTATGTGCGTCCAATGCCAAAAAAACTGATCATGAATTGAAGAATTGGCTCACTGATGAGTAGGTCTGATGACGAGAAAATCTACGTGTTTTTCGCTCTAATCAGATAAGTACTCTGTGACCGATTTCGTATGTGCTTGCAATGTCAAGAAGGTGATCTTGAACTCATCATCATAATTTTGCTCCAAACAAATTGTGTTGGTAACCGATTTGTAAACATTTCAAGATCGCTTCCACTATGTGTTTTGTATGCTAAACACAATCGTGTGTTAGGAAGGGTAAGTGTAGGTACCATTTATTCGCCCACCTAAAAAACGTACCTTTTATTGGCCCACCTGTACCATACGCCACATAAGTCTGAACTGGACGAACTTTTTCAAGATCCAATTTCATCAAAAGAAAGGGCTTAAAAACTGCTAGCGAACCAGTGCTATTCAAAAATTGTAGTCATAAAAACAAAAATTAGAAAAATAAATGTTGGCAGGTGGGCCAATA
>NW_007383378.1:0-2523 GCF_000475195.1 Diaphorina citri | reverse complement strand
AATTGGGGGGGATGTCAAATTCACTTCATTTTATTTTGCAGTAAAAGTGGGTGTGTTGAGTTTACATTTTTTTTTTTTAATTTAGAAATTTAAATTAATGATAGGTACCTATCTAGCCAATTGGACAGCACTAAGCAGGAAATAACCATCCATAAGGCAATTCCCCTTATGTATATGGTTCTTTTTTACTAAATGCTCTCCAATTGTCTTCAAGATACGCCGCTGGTTTTCGAGTAAGTAAAAAATGAGTGTCAATAACAATCATAGTTTCTTGATAATGATATCTTGTTAATAATAATGATATCTTGTTGATAATAATGATATCTTGTTGATAATATAATGATATCTTGTGGATGATAATGATGAATATAATAATAAATAATTATAATTGTCACGCGAATTCCCGTCTTTCTCGCGGAGAAATGAGAGAAATGCAGCAATCACACTTCTAGGTAATCCAATGATAACTGCAAGTATTATTTACTTACTACGACTAGTTATTATACTTAGTATCATACTTAGTATACTTAGTAGATAGATACTTACCTTGTGCGTATTTTAAAACGGTAGGTATTATTACTTGGATTAATTCAACATTATATTATAGATACCTACCTAGGTTCCTACATAGTAAGTGTAAGTACGTCACCCATTTGATTTACACAGGACACACAATCTTAAGGAAAAATCGTCCAGGAACTTCGAACTTTCTTCGTGCGTTCAATTAACATATTATTTAAATATAGGCACTTATCTATTACAACACAACTCTTTGAAATCAGCTTTAGTATTAGTTTCAATCAACATATTATGATTTAAATATAGGTTGGTACCTACCAATTATAACTGCAGAGCTCTTTGAAATCGGCTTTAATATTACTGAGTTTCATTTCTTCGGATTAGAAATATATGTAACACTTGAAAGCCGGATTAGCCAGCCTAATTGGGTATCTAACTTTTTGACATTTATAATAATAAAACGTTTATTAGCTCATCGATGATCGATGTAAATGTCACATTTAATTGCTTTCCGATGTGCCCCGTAGGAGGCTTTGATCTTTCAAGTAAAAATACGCAATTGAATAACAACTAAAATTAAATGATCATAGCTAGAAGTAAATAATAATAGTTACTAACTGAGGTTGATAGTTGTCGTAATGTAGTAATGGGCTGAGTACAAAACATACAACGGCCAAGTGGCGGCTTAGTGGGTCTAATCAACTCAGGATTTGTGGAGCTTAAAGCTGCGTTCACACATAGCCTGAATTTCCCTTGCTAAAGAAATAGCAAAGGTGTAGTGCAAAGGGCACCCGCTCGTAAAATTTGTAGCCAAAACCAAAAGTCACCCCAAAGCAAGCACCCTAGTGAAGGCTGATTGAGAGGCTGACGAAAAACACCGACCCCGTCTGTAGACGAAAAAAAAAGAAGAAGATGTTTGCTAATTTCCCCTGAGTCCCCAAAAATGCTAATGTACCCAGAAGAACTTTGCTAATATCAGACACTCCATTCAAGGCACAAGTCGCGTTAGGATGAGAATTTTATGAAAATAAGCATCAGTATATTATCCTTATTAAGTAGGTATTTTATCTTGACCACAATAATAGTAGTAGCCCACTGCTGGAGTAAAGGGACTTTTCAGTCCTATGCGAGCAGTATAAATAAGCACTATTATTATTAATCACCTCAGGATTCGTGGAGCTTAAAGCTGCGTTCACACATAGCCTGAATTTCCCTTGCTAAAGAAATAGCAAAGGTGTAGTGCGAAGGGCACCCACTCGTAAAATTTGTAGCCAAAAACGAAAGTCACCCCAAAGCAAGCACCCTAGTGAAGGCTGATTGAGAGGCTGACGAAAAACACCGACCCCGTCTGTACACGAAAAAAAAAGAAGAAGATGTTTGCTAATTTCTCCTGAGTCCCCAAAAATGCTAATGTACCCAGAAGAACTTTGCTAATATCAGACACTCCATTCAAGGCAAAAGCCGCGTTAGGATGAGAATTTTATGAAAATAAGCATCAGTATATTATCCTTATTAAGTAGGTATTTTATCTGCAAGCTGGTATTGCACAATACCCCAGTGGCGTAGGGGTCAAAGATGAGTCTTTGGGTCATAGGTCAGATCCCCTCAGGATAGGGGTCAGTCCAATCTAGCACACGGCACTGTTATGTAACTTATTTACTAGACTATTAGAACACGGATGGAAGCTCAGGCTGAATCTGATAAGATCTCAAACGAGTTAGGGCATTCTAGTTATGGATACTATAAATCATAAACACTGTTATTATTCAATGCTGACACACTATAGTCTAGTTTTTGGTGAGGTAAACAAAAATTGTATACCTATTTAGCTTTTTGAAGAGGTTTCATAGAGGGAAGTGTATAATTCTGATGTTTTTTCGTCCGGAAATCAAAGAGAGATAAACGTGAAAAAGTTGTCGGTCCCTTGGATTAAGGAGCGCGGTAGCGCTCCGCCCCGCCAAGTCAAGAAAGTTTGACCGCGCTACTAGAGATATTATACGCGAC
>NW_007383377.1:0-5690 GCF_000475195.1 Diaphorina citri | reverse complement strand
CCCCGTTCCTCCTGGGGGGGAGGGCAGACAAAAAGTGTCAAGCTTTGACTTGGAATATTGTGACGGAGGTCATGGCTTGATCCGCTCTTTTTATTTCCCCTCTTAATCCCTCCCTAACTTAAGTCCCCTCCACTCTAGCCTCTAACGCCTGCCTCTCCAAAGCTATTTACTAATCCCTCCCTTCTAAATCTTTCACTCTCCTAAATCTTTCACCCTCCCCCACTTTTAACCATTCTAAATCTTTACCCCTTTTCCCTCCTAAGTCCCTATTCAACCAACCCTCCCTCTATCTATCCGAATAGAATAGAAAAAAAATAGAATTTCTAGAGTAGAATAGAATAGGGTAGAACAAAATAGAATAGAATAGAGTTTCTGTGCCACTGTTTTCACCACTCGAAGAAAAATCACAAGGGACATGGAAAAATTTACTATGAAATTTTCTTCTATTTGTAGAAACCTTTACAATATTATTCGTAATGTAAACAAAGAGAAAAGGTAAGAGAGAAAGACAGAGATAATTTGAGAGAGAGAGAGAGAGAGAAAAGGAGGAGAGGGAGAAGAAAGAGAGAGAGAGAGAGAGAGAGAGAGAGAGAGAGAGAGAGAGAGAGAGAGAGGATGAGGAGGTTAAAAAATGAATATATAGTATCACACAATATTATTTCTACAGGATGGTCACAAACTGTCCTGATCCTACCTAGAAAGTAAGATAAACCTTTTTAACGTTCAATAGGTGCATTCCCCCCCCCCCATACTATGATATTTTTTAATGCAGTGACCTTTTTGCTTTCTATTACAAATAGGTAGCGAAGCTATGCTATGTATGTAACGAGAAAGTATTGTTTTTCATTAAAATTGGTACCTTATAGGTACGTACATATGTGTGTATTTTTCCCTCCGGTCATCTGAGGACCATATTACGAGTAATTTTGTTCTCTTTTTCCTCTATCCATACTTCGTACTGGTCCTCCAGTTCTCCAAATCCATTACTTCCCACTATCTTCACGTACTTACTATGTGCACTTGGGTCGAATGTGTGTTTATGTGTCTACTTTTGTATCCCTACTTTTCAAGGAAAGAGAATTAATCTATTCAGTTTTCTTTGAACACTGATGCCTAAAAATATCAAAGCGCCTTTAAAAGAAAAACAAATCTAAAAAAAAAATACGCTTTTCCAAACAATTTTCAAAGGCCCACTGTGCATCCGTCTTATTATTTCCTTTGGAGGAAAAAAATCTCCAAGTAATAAAGAAATATTATCCTCACAAGGTCTTAAACAGGTTTAATTTAATCCGATCCGACGTAATCTTTTCTTTCATGCTCCCTTTCCTTCATTGTGGTCGCTGTCTCTTTAAACCTTCTTTCGTTAATTTCGTCCCTTCTTTGTTCCTTTCTTGTTAATTTCGTCCCTTCTTAGCGTTAATTTTGTCTTAACCTCTTTTTTTGTTCTTTTGTCTCAAAGAAAGATTTGAAGGATAAAGCTTGCCAGATGTTTGGACTAGAAGTGTTTCATTTTAAGCTTACACGTTTTGAAATGTAAAGCTTACAAACTTACAATCCAACAGGAATGAGAGCAATAGTAAAGGTGCAGCTATTTATTTAATAGTGGGAAGAACTCGCACCATATCTTCAAAAGAGACATAATGTGTAGCTGCAATAGACAAAGTCCTGTCCAGAATTTTGGTCGAACAAAATTTTGGTACCATTGGTCGAACTGGTTCCTATGGGTTGGCACAAATCAGAGCAAAACCTTTCAGGCCGTGTCCACACTTTCTCAAGGCAACGTGTAATTCAACGTATGTTTTATGTCAAATTTTCTCTGCGAATCACTTAACACTCAATAATCATAACATCCAATGTAAACTATTCCCCAAGCGGTTTCGATTAAGTTTTGTGTAGGTTTGCGTCTCAGAAGTTTACTGCATGTAACCACCATCCTTCCCAAAGGACTGAAGAGAAGCGATACTTTTGTTTGATAGAAGTTTAAAGTCACTGTATAGCTGTTAATAGAGGTTTAACCATACTGTACAACTGTTAGTAGAGGTTTAGCCATACTGTACAACTGTTAGTAGAGGTTTAACCATACTGTATGACTGTTAGTAGAGGTTTAACCATACTGTATAACTGTTAGTAGAGGTTTAACCTCACTGGAAAACTGTTAATAGAGGTTTAACGTTACTACACACATCTATTAATAGAGGTTTAAAATTACTGTATGACTGTTAATAGAGGATTAACCATACTGTACAACTGTTAGTAGAGGTTTAACGTTACTAATACACACATCTATTAATGGAGGTTTAAAATTACTGTATGACTGTTAATAGAGGTTTAAGGTCACTGTATAACTGTTAGTAGAGGTTTAACGTTAATAGATTTTTTAAGTCACTGAATGACTGCCAAAGTCTTACTCTTCGATTTGGCGACACGCTATATTCGGTTCCTCACACATTACCCAGCCTGAGTGGGACCCGAGTGAGGTCAGGAAAAGCCAGCATCACGTCTCCTTTCCACGGTCCAGTATGAGCGGGGCCAAAGTTTTCATATCTCCCCCCCCCCCTGGTTTCAATTTCGAGCTCTGTATGTGGATTCCATCCTGTAGATATTTAAAGTAAAAAAAAAAACTCACTGTCCTTATGGGATAATAGATAATGGGACTACATGTCCTAATTCGACAGTCTAAATAAAAAAAAGCACTGTCATGGGTCACCCTGTAAAGTTTGTAAACATTGAACAAATTTTGATACCCTCTCCCTCCCCTCACCTAACTCACTCTCCCCTTCTCTTCCTCTTTCCCAGCTTCTCAGTGTAATATACACCCCGTTCCTCCTTCTCCTCTTCTCTTCCTCTTTTCCAGTCTAGTATACACCCCCTTCTCACTCTCCTCCTTCCTCCGTCTCCTCCTATATGTCCCTCCCTCCAACTTCCCAGTTTCTCAGTGTAATAAAACCCCCTAAATCTCTCCCCTCCTACTCTTCCCCTCTTCCTCTTCTCCTCTACTTCTCTTCCCCTCTTCCTCTTCTCCTCTACTTCTCTTCCCCCCTTCCTCCTTCTCCTCATTTTTCTCTTCACTCCCTTCCCAACATTCCAGTGATTTTCCTCCTCTTAAATTCCTCCTTTCCTCTCGCACTCTTTCTCCACTTTCCCAGCCTCTAAGTAAAATATACATTCACTTCTCCTTTCTCCTCTTTCTCTTCCCTTCTCTTCTCCCTCTCCTTCTCTTCCCCTCTTCCTCTCTCCTCTCTCTCCCCTCTCCTTCTTTTTCCCCTTCCTAGCCTCCTAGTATAATATAAAACCCCCCCTCTCTTCTCTCCTCCTTCTCTTCCCCTTCTCCTCGCTCTCTTCCCCTCTCCTCTTTCTCCTCCTCCGTGTTTAAAGTTTCAATTGATTTCCCAGCAAATATTCGTTCCATTGGGAGGACGATAGTGAAAATGATATGGGAAGGAGGAGGAGGAGGAGGGGGGAAGGAGAAGGGAGAGGGATAGGGGGGGATAGAAAAGTGGGAATGAAAACATGCATTGATTATTTATTTATTTATTTCAAATGAAAAAAAAAAAATATAGAAATAAAATAGGTAAATGTGTTTCCGAGAAAAAAGACAAGGGTGGAAAATAATAAAAAAATCAGCTCCCTCTCTTCTATCTTTCTCCCACTCTCCCTCTCTTTCTCTCACTCTTTCTCTTTCTGTTAGAATTCCTTTCTCTCTTACACATACATTAACAATTCAACCAGTCAGAACCCAGTTGAGTGAGAGAGAGGGAGGGAGAGAAAGAGAGAGAGAGAGAGAGAGAGAGAGAGAGAGAGAGAGAGAGAGAGAGAGAGAGAGAGAGGGGAAAAAGAGGAGCCTGAGAGGGAATTTTCAAGAAAATGATGGAAGGAGAAGAGAAGAAGAAAATAGAGGAGAGAAGACGAGAAGGGGAATTTCAAGGAAATGATCTTGCCTACCCAAGCATTTAAACGTGAAATACAACGACATACCGTGTACCTTATTTGCTACAGTTTAGGGGAACAAGGGGGAAACGCTGCACTGGGAAACTAAGAACACGGGAGAACTAAATGTAGGGTACAGTGGGGGGAGATTGACACCGGGGGAAAATGGATTATATGGGACAGAAAGACAGAAATGGGGAAATGTCTTGTTTTAGGGGGAGGATGAGGGAGGGGGTTCAAACTGACGGAAGCGTGAAGGAATGTTAATTTCCTTTAATTTGAACGCTTTTCTTCCTCCTCCCTCTTCTTTTTCTCTTATTCCCTCCCTTCTCTCTGCTTCCTCCTTCTTCTCAGCTTCTCCTCTCTCCCCCTCCTCCTTTTTCCCTTCCCTCTCCCTCTTTAACCTATCCTCTCCCTTCATTTTCCTCTCCCTCCCATCCTCCTTTCAATCTCCCCTTTTTCACCTCCCCCTCCCTCCCATCCTTCTCTTCTTCCCCTTCTCTTCCTCCTCCCTACTAAGGGAGAGACACAGGATCTTGGCGTTTGTTCCCAAAGACATGTTAGACATGTTTCGGTCCTTTCCTATCCTACCTATGTACAATTGTACATATCCTAATTTTCTATGTATAAATTCTATGTACTCTAAAGCTCCAGTGTTTTATACCTAACTATTTATGTACATAGGTACCAGTGGCGTGTTATTACTGAAAGCTACAGTGTAAGGGTTTATACTTTTATAGCTCAGCAAGCTCAGCCTTTGGAAAATCTAACTCTACCACTGCGAAGCAATACCTACCTATATACAATGCTTTATATTCTGATTCTATGTATACATAATCCATCTATTTATTTAAGTATGTCCTATGTTCATTGAATAGATTAACGTCCGTACACAGGGAAATGTCTTGCGTTTTGTCTTGTGGCGGTTGACTTTGATAGATGGCCTTGGTGTTTATTGGACGTTTTACCTTGACTTGTTTTTAGTTTGTGTGATGGTTGTTTGTTACTCGTAGAACTAGAATAAATCTCGGATGGTTTGTTCGATTTTGATGGCGCAGAAATGTCCATTGTGTTTTGTTGATTGTATACGTTTGTGTATTCCCCCGTGTCTTCACTGCATCTCTGTTCTCAGAACAGTGTTCTTGTTGCCTATACGCCTAGTTCTTATTTCGGCCACTAGGGACCCCAACAGGCTAAGGGTTCGACGGATATAAATTTACATTCTAACATGTTCTCCTTCGGAGTAAATGCTATGCTCTTTCTCCTTTTCTTTCTCTTCCTCCTTCTTCCCTCTCTCCCTCAAACTCTCCCTTCCTCCTTCTTCCCCTCTCTCCTCAAACTCTCCCTTCCTCCTTCTTTCCCTCTCTCCTCAAACTCTCCCTTCCTCCTTTTTCCCTCTCTCCTCCTCCTCAAATCTTCCCCTCCCCTCATTCGCTTTCTGCCTTCCCCTCACTTGATTTATACATCTCCCTCTTTTTTTTTCTGTCCCTCTTGCTTTCTCCCTCTCGTCTTTTTTCGTTCTCCCAGTCTCCCCAAGGTTCGCTCTCTCCCCTTTCTTTCTTCCTTCTTCTTCCATCTCTCCCCCCTCACACTCTCCCTCCATCTTCCCCTCCCTCATTGGCTTCATATCTCTCCCTCTTTTGTTTCTGTCTCTCTCGCTCCCTCCCTCTCTTCTTCTCTTCCTTTTTCGTTCTCCCAATCTCCCCTTGTTCTCTCTCTCTCTCTCTCTCTCTCTCTCTCTCTCTCTCTCTCTCTCTCTTTCC
>NW_007383376.1:0-5692 GCF_000475195.1 Diaphorina citri | reverse complement strand
TGTTAATGTAATACGTGGGGTACATCAATACATATTGAAGCAAATGGTAAATTCAATTCCATTCTAATTTACCCTGAGGTTACCTAACTTGAAGTTTTCAAATCATTAATTTTATACAGAACAGTTTTCTTCTGCTTGAAAAAGAAGAAAAAAGTTCTAGTTTCACGATTCATCCTTTGGTTTGTCGGTGTGTTTGTTCGGTGATAACTTTCAGACGGTTTGTCTGTGTTTGATGAAATTTGACAAACATGTTTGATGTTCAATACCAGCCAAGGATTAACACAATACAAAAATGAAATCCGCTCGTTAGGTTCGGGCATGAGCTTACCTTTGTCAGTTAGGTATTTTTAGCTAAATTCCCTTTTTCTGACTTGGACTGGTTCTACACATCTACAGTTCATTGAACCAAACCATATGTCGGTATCTATCTATGCATATTGCATATTATGTCAGTACTGGGGTCTGTTACAATGAGGGGGTGGGGGTCTGTTGCAATGAGGGGGGGTCTGTTAAAACAAGGAGATGGAGGGGGGCTCTTGCACGCATTGTTTTTATAGCTTTGAACTTTTTCTTTTGTTTTCTAAAAGTTTTTTTTCCGCGAGTTTTGTTATTTTCAAAATTTTCTTTTGTCGTAAAGAAACTCGGCATTGGTACCTATGCAATCGGAAATGTGAATTGTGTTGCCATTGTTATCGTGTGAATAACATGAATTTGTGACATCACGACCTTATTTACACGGGGAAAATAGCAACATCACCTAGATACCTATTTTCCAACCAAATAGATCAGTTGCGCTTACTTGGGTGATGTTTCAAAGTCATAGAGCAGGAAAAATGAAAAGAAACTCGGCATTGGTACCTATGCAATCGGAAATGTGAATTGTGTTGCCATTGTTATCGTGTGAATAACATGAATTTGTGACATCACAACCTTATTTACACGGGGAAAATAGCAACATTACCTAGATACCTATTTTCCAACCAAATAGATCAGTTGCGCTTACTTGGGTAATGTTTCAAAGTCATAGAGCAGGAAAAATGAGGACCAACGGTTTTTCTTCTACGACTTCTAGATACCGAGATAAATCGATTTAAAAAATACCGGTAAATCGTGAACATAAAAATATGAACCTGTGTACAAAATTTCAAGTTTCTACGACTTACCGTTTAGACGCCAACCTCTTACGGACAAACAAACAGAAAAGCTCTCTTATTAATAAGATGTACGAGGTAGAGGTAATGGTAATGGTAGTGGTATGTAGTGGTAGTGGTTAGTAGGTATAGGGTTTGATGTAGCAGTGTGTACGCGCTCACTATAATATCACTGACATGATCATTACCAAATCGTGAACTTTGACGTCATGCCATACGCTCCCATAGGCGATGACGTCATAATTCATGACTCCCGCTTCGTTTGTTTGTGCGCAAGGCGCTGTGCAAGCGTTTCTGCGCATTTTGGACGTGAAATCTGACGTCACAACTCATTGAACTTTTTCATTAGAACGGCAATTAAAAATTGAATTTTCGACCTTTTAAATTACTTTTTCGTAGTTTTTACCTCGGATTTGAATTTTTCCCAACTTTTTACGTAGGAATCGACCATTTATTTATAATTTTTACCCATTTGCAACTCCTCCATTATATTAAGTATTCTGTAATTAATTGAACATTTGAACTTTTTCCAAGGGACCACGCGACGATACCTATTGAACCGATTTTTTAGTCCGTCCTTCCTTTATTAAATTACAATAGTAATAATAAAAGGTATAAGGGACGGACTATTGTATTCGCTTCGGTGTCTGTGTGTCTGTCCCCATAGAAGGACTTATCGAAACCTGGTCGACCTATATATCAAATTAAAGGTCTTTTTACCAGGAACGCGGAAGTGGTGGTGCAAATTTTGTCCAGAAAACCATAAAGTTTTTGGGGGATTTTTTTCACATTTTCTCACACAGATGAGCTCTGATCTTGAAATTTGTCGTGACGACCTATGAGCTCAGAGCGAGAAAGTTTTAGATAACACTTCAGTCGATAATTTAAGACCGGTCGTGAAATCTGACGTCACAACTCTTTGAACTTTTTCATTAGAACGGCAATTAAAAATTGAATTTTCGACCTTTTAAATTACTTTTTCGTAGTTTTTACTTCGGATTTGAATTTTTCCCAACTTTTTACGTAGGAATCGACCATTTACTTATAATTTTTACCCATTTGCAACTCCTCCATTATATTAAGTATTCTGTAATTAATTGAACATTTGAACTTTTTTCCAAGGGACCGCTCGACGATACCTATTGAACCGATTCTTTAGTCCGTCCTTCCTTTATTATTACAATAGAAATAATAAAAGGTATAGGGACGGACTATTGTATTCGCTTCGGTGTATGTCTGTGTGTGTGTCTGTCTGTCTATCTGTCCCCCATAAAAGGCCTTATCTAAATCTGGTCGACCTATATATCAAATTAAAGGTCTTTTTACTAGGAACACGAAAGTGGTGATGCAAATTTTGTCCAGAAAACCATAAAGCCAAAAAACCGTTTTTGGGGGGATTTTTTTTCACATTTTCTCACACAAAATAAATGAGCTCTAATCTTGAAATTTTTCTCGCCTGCTCCTCTTCCTACACTCTTGTTTCTTCGCTTTTTGTTATGCCTACGTCTCTCCCACATGCCTTCAGTTCCTCCTCTTCTTTCCCACTTTTCGTTTCTCTTCTTTATCCTTTCTTCTCTCCTTCAGCGAGTTATGCTTATTACGCCTTCCCCCCTTTACTTCCTCTTCCTCCTCTCTCTTTTCTTTCTCTTCCTTCTCCTATTTTCTCTCCAGCGAGTTATGCTTATTACGTCTTCCCCGCTTTCTTTTACTTCCTTCTCCTCTCTCTTTTCCTACTCTTCCTTCTCCAATATCCTTTTGTTTTGCGAGTTAATTATTTTCGTAATCAATTTTAATATTTTCAACTTTGCCCCCAGTGTGGTGAATAGGAACTCTAGTCTAAAGCTGTTTCCTCAAGGGTGATTCAAAATATCTAAAATAGGGCTTTTAGCAGTAGTGATAGTAACTGAGAATGTTCTCAGGTAAAGAGGTGTCATCTTTTGTAGTTAAATTAAGCCAATTTCAGACCAAATGAATTTAACTCCGCCAGCCTAGTTAGCTTGGAGGGTAGCGCGTCTGCCTTGTAAGCGCTAGGTCGCGGGTTCGCTCCCCGCCCGGGGAGGATTTAACCTAAACATAATGTTCGTTCACGGAACGGCTGGCTTTCTCCTATCCTCTCTTCCCTTTCTCTTCACTTTTGGGACGATAAGACCATAGCAGTTACAGTTCCCTCTGTCAAACCTCTTGAGAACTTGCAACGACCACCCTGTATATTTTAATAACAAGATGATGGAAATTTTCTTTTTAATTGGCTCCTCCAACCTCCACTCCTACTCCAAGTACCTTGCTAGCTTGCTACTACACCTCGTAGTGGGTACATTTTAATTAAGCCCGTTTTCCCGTTGTATGTTGCCTTGTCTTGTTACGTTTTACACAATAATTATTTTTTCACTGTCAACACTCAATTTCTGTGATTAGAAAGATAAAAACTAAACCGCACGCGTCAGGAGCGGAGCTGAATGAAACCGGGATCTCGGGATTGCTCGGCAAAACTCGGACGCACGTGCAATATTTTTCTCTCTCTCCTCTTCGGATTTATGAAACCGGGATCTCGGGATTGCTCGGCAAAACTCGGACGCACGTGCAATATTTTTCTCTCTCTCCTCTTCGGATTTATTTTTTTTTTTAAGACTAAAAAAAATAAGTACTTACAGGTACCTACTTACATTTTTGCTCCTAGATAGCCATCGCCCCCTTTATCGCTCCTTTTATTGATCGCCCCCCATATCGCCCCCTAAGGCTTCATCGCCCCCATGAAAATCTCCATCGCCCCCAAGGGGGCGATATCGCCCAGGTTGGGAAACACTGCTATAGAGGAAAAAGTTTCTGAAATATTAAGTTATTAAGTAATAATGTATATTGTATAAGTACATACTTATAATAGGATAGGTATTTAGGTATAAGATACGAGTAGCGAGTAGGTAGAGGTTGTTTAAATATGTAGTTGTAATAATTTCAGTAAATAGATCAGAAGGCTTCATCGCCCCCATGAAAATCTCCATCGCCCCCAAGGGGGCGATATCGCCCAGGTTGGGAAACACTGCTCTACTGAATGTTATTTAGAAACAAGATTTCAAACATCTTTTCCTCCTCAGAAGCTTGTATGTATAATGAAGAAGCAGAAGCTTGTATATTGTATAATATCTTTAGTGAGTTTCCATGTAACATACGTATAGCTTATAGATAAATAAAATAATATAAATAGGTATTATACATATGTATATGTATACTTACCTACTACTTACCGCAGAGTCCTGAGCCTAAGAAGAGAGAAAGATGTTCTGGAAAAACACTGAAAAGTCTCATTTTCCACACTTTGCAGTAATGCACAGACAATTGATATAGGTGTAATGTGTGTGTGCAAAAAGTAAAAACACAACATGAAAAAGGAAATGGAGGCCGTTGATTGAATCACATATGCTCGGCGCATTGCATAACCTAATAATAACCAGGCATTCATAGGAATTCAATTTTCAAAGGTGCACATAGCCTACAAGGAAAACTTATTGCATACCATAACATAACGACTTCTAGATCCCGAGATAAATCGATTTAAAAAATACCGCTAAATCGTGAACTTTGACGTCACGGCATACGCTCCCGTAAGCGATGACGTCATAATTTATGACCGCTTCGTTTGTTTGTGCGCAAGCGTTTCTGCGCATTTTGACGTGAAATCTGACGTCACAATTTTTCGATCTTTTACAGTTATTTTTTCGGAGTTTTGACCTCAGATTTGGATTTTTCCCAACTTTTAACATATAGGAATCGACCATTTATTTATTTATAATTTTTAACCATTTGCAACTGCTCCATTTCAGTAAATTTGAACTCTTGGTAACTTTTTCAAATGTGAATAAATTGTAATAGTATATGTATTTGTACCCTACCTCCCTCAAACCTCATCAGGAAATAAGGTAAATCCATTATGAAATTTCTTCTCAATTTTCTAAAATTTCTAGCTTTAACTTTCTAGTTTCTAGGTACCCATAAGCGTGAAGAGGCGTTTTTGTTCCGTGAAACACGTTTCTGTTACGCCTCCAGCGGCACGAAGCGTGAGCGTAAAACCAGAACATTACTTACTTCCGTTTTTACGCTTAAAAGTAGCGAATGTCGAAAGTTTTCACAGCATACATTTTGAATACATACCTAGGTATCTCTTTACGTCAAATTTAGAACTTAGTTCGTTCGATCAGACAGAGAGAAAGGGGAGGGAAAGGAAGAAAGAGAGAGAGAGAGAGAGAGCAAAAGATATCAAATATTATTTATCTCAAAAATCGAGTTGTGTGGTAAGTTAACGAAACTAGAAGGAGAGAAAACCTATCAAGTCTCACTTCTAATTTTGTTCCTTATCAAGACTCACTTCTGATTTTGTTCCCTATCAAGTCTCTTTTCTGATTTTGTTCCCTATCAAGTCTCACTCCTGATTTTGTTCCCTATCAAGTCTCACTCCTGATTTTGTTCCCTATCAAGTCTCACTTCTAATTTTGTTCTCTATCAAGTCTCACTCCTGATTTTGTTCCCTATCAAGTCTCACTTCTAAT
>NW_007383375.1:0-5638 GCF_000475195.1 Diaphorina citri | reverse complement strand
ATCCTATTATTGTTTCATAAGAGCCAGTAATGGGAGCTTTAATTTCTTTTCCAGTCCCTATTTCATTGTCCTCTCATACCTATAATATTCTCTTCCACTGAGCTTTTTATTATCTTATTGAAGTTGAGCGGCAAAAATCCTTTTCCCAACCTATTTCAGCTTCCATAGCTAAGTGGTTATGTGTCTCAATGGTTTTACTAAAGCAGATGGCAATGTATGATGTGGCGAGATCACCAATAAAGTAATTAATCAATTTTACAGATTTTTGTCCTCTTTTACTTGTAAATCTATCTAGAATTTTAAGTTTACTCTGTCTTATTCTTTTATGTTCTATTAGGATCCATCGTTAGACGTCTATTAAATACTCTTCAATAATGATAATCCGTTGTTGTTGTTGTTGTTTTTTTTTTTTTTTTTTTTTTTTTTTTTTTTTTTTTTTTTTTTTTTTTTTTTTTTTTTTTTTTTTTTTTTTTTTTCAGACCGGAAGATATAAATATCCATCGATTAATTGGTTTGATTGGGACAATGTGTACAAACACAACTATTATCCCTTTCAATCTACCCTTGTTTGTCTACAACCTCCAAGTCCCTCGGGATCTCACTGTCATTATACTTGTTGTCATCTGTTCTCTTGATTACATCCTTATCTGCCTCTATTATCTTTTTGATCTAGAAATGTTTTTAGTTTTTATAAATCCTTTACTTTTTGTTTCTTCTCTGCTTTCCATAGGGTTTACGCTTCCCTGATCTTGATGCGTTTCTCACTCCTTTACTTTGTTGTGTAATAATTTCGTCGATAATACTCTGTAGCTACCTTATTTTCAGTTCTGATACGTTTTTGTTGTACTGAAATGATGGTGCACTGTGTCCTCTATTGTTTGCGAAAGAGTGAAGAAAACCCAGGATTACACTATAACGACCAGATTTATCTTTTGTCGTAACCCATGGCTTGTCCTTAACGAGTGACAATAATATGTTCCGAACATCTTGTTACACTATTCCCCGTGTAGCTACCTTATTTTCAGTTCTGATACGTTTTTGTTGTACTGAAATGATGGTGCACTGTGTCCTCTATTGTTTGCGAAAGAGTGAATGAAAACCCAGGATTACACTATAACGACCAGATCTCAGAGCATTAGACCATTGATTTATCTTTTGTCGTAATCGTAACCCATGGCTTGTCCTTAACGAGTGACAATAATAATTATGTTCCGAACATCTTGTTACACTATTCCCCATGGAAAAAGAAGGCACATATGTAAGTTAGGTCAGAATCAACCGTTTTGAGGCCACACTCGTATAGGATGTAATTATTGCGAACAATACTGGCAAATTCACAACTTTTTCAAGAGCCAATCTATTCCATTTAAAGAAATCTTTTGGCAAAAAATCCTAACACTAGAAGTCATTATCGGAACCGCCCGTAAATCTCTTGTAATGGATTTTGTTACTATTTTAAGGCCACACAAAAAACACTAGTATACCTACCGTGTCAAAAAGTTGCAATAGGGCTACTAGTAACAGCACAAAAAATATATTTAAATAATGTGGGTAGAAAATAAAAGAAAGGTCTATCGAACAGTAGATATTAATGGGTATTGTGGTCTACTAGAATTTTTTGGTGTCGTACTGTCGTAAAAGTTCTATTAGAAGTCAGCACCACCCTATATGAGTCGGTACAATGGACATCCTGATGAGTAATCACCAAGCTTTTGTCTCGAAGCTTTATGATTGTTTGTCACTGATAATGTGATTATCATTTTAAGTCAAATTAACTGCTATTGTACTTCGTCCGTACACAATTCACAACAAATTTTGAACTTTCAACACCCGGAGTCCTGCGACCTCCTTAACTCTTCTCAAACTCTTCTTTTTCTTTTCACCTTGTTCGAAAATCCATTAAAATATAAAGTAAATATATGGCAGAAGAAGTTTTTGGCACATTCACCAATAAATAATATCATCATAGGATAATAAGGATGGGGATAAATAATATTCATATTATGTATATTTATAACCTGGGGAATTTGGCACATCCACTAATCCACATAATACATAACATTATAACGGGGACTTTGATAAACCCAACAATGCACCAGTAACAATCACACATTATATGGGGAATTTGGCACATCCACCAACACAATTGTAATATAGAAAATAACAATGGGAATTTAGCACATGCACCAACACTCATGGGAAATATGATACCACTAATTGAAATTTTGAACATCGGCCAATTTTAGTGGAAAATGTGAATTTTTCCTCACTATTTTCTTCCGTGGAAAACCACTGTTGCAAACATAAGCAACAATATTAGGTAAGTACCTACATAGATAGGTACTTATTAAAATAAATAATTTAAAAAGCACTTTAATACATGGTAAAGTTTGTCGTATGTGGTCTACTAGAATTTTTTGGTGTCGTACTGTCGTAAAAGTTCTATTAGAAGTCAGCACCACCCTATATGAGTCGGTACAATGGACATCCTGATGAGTAATCACCAAGCTTTTGTCTCGAAGCTTTATGATTGTTTGTCACTGATAATGTGATTATCATTTTAAGTCAAATTAACTGCTATTGTACTTCGTCCGTACACAATTCACAACAAATTTTGAACTTTCAACTCCCGGAGTCCTGCGACCTCCTTAACTCTTCTCAAACTCTTCTTTTTCTTTTCACCTTGTTCGAAAATAACTTTTTCTAATTTCTTGTTATTATCTTCTCTGTTTTGTACTCCCTGCAGACTTTTTTCTTTCGTTTCTTCTTTTTGAAAACGTAATTGTACCAGCGTATTCAGGACGATAGAACCCAATTCGACCTTGTTACAAAAGCAAAAAGATAATGCACCCAACTAACATAGCTTGATTCCAAACTACTTGATTTTTTTTACCATTTTTTTTTTTTACCAAATCATTGCAGACTGAAAAAATAAATCGGACCAAAAATACTTTACAATGATAGGGAAAACCCTTCTTTCTACCCACATTATTACTAATAATAAAAGGTATAGTGGACGGACTATTGTATTCGCTTCGGTGTCTCTTCTCTTTGTCTGGTCTTCTCTTCTTTGTACTACTCAGCCAGTCTTTAATATGTTGTTTACTCTTGCGTTGTTTTCAAATAACCGGAAGCTATTGACGTAATAACCCCAGAATCCTCAAGACAAGATTAATACTCTGGGGTTTCTTTAGGAACCCGAAACTTTCAGCTATTAATCATTGTGGAAGCGTTTTGTGTTGATGTCAATGATTTTGTTTTGTTATGGAAATCAGTGAACATTTAGGTGTACAAGTTTATGTGTTTAAGATCCTTTTCTCTTATGTTCAAGTCTAGCTCTTTGTATTTTCGATGTGTGCATCCTTGATCTTCAAATAGTAGGTATACATACCTGGATGCATATTTTTATTTTCAGACAGTACCAAAGTATATACCTTCCTATTGTATATTTTTTCCTAATGATTTTTTATATCCTAGTTTACTATCATCTAGGTATTCTAGGTTTTAGGTAGATACTTTTCTATAGGTGCACCGAAAATTTAGAATTCACGTGTCCATAATAACTATATAGATATTTCTAGAGCGTCTAACAAATGAGGTTAATTAAGACCTTCCTGGCGGTGACTGTAAAATTAAAATTGGAGCGTGATTTTATTTTTATTATTAGTAGATAGTTATAAAAAACAAGACATCGAAAATTTAGAATAATCAGTTCGAATAGAGATATTTCGTCAAAACAACCAAGCTCGAAAATTAGGTTGTTAAAGCTGCTTACACTTTGGTCGGTGTCTACACACTTCATTAATCAATCTTTATTTACAACCAAAACCGTAATGTGTCGAAAAAGTTATTGATAATATTATTGAAATTTGGTGTTGGTATTAATTTGACCAGCAGGAGTAATGAGGAGGGACACATTTATAGAAAAGAAAGTAACAAAACAATAAAGGCTTGAGTTGAGTAGTGCGATACTGTGTATCAGCCTCGTGAAACCAACTGAGGAACTAATCGAAAAAAACAAAATCCTAGTAAAAAAGGCAATGATATACCTGATAAAACGTGATAAGACCATAATAATAGGTTGAAACTTGAAAGGGTTGCCCCTTACAGACCATAATGACGAAGGAAATTGTGATATGCTCCAACACAAAATGAAATTTTCCCGCGCGAGGAAGCAGAAACAAGTGGCACGGACAGGTTGTCCAGGGCAATACAAGAATGGATTAGGCTAATAAGAATAAAGCATTTTATCTCCTCTCGAGTCGGCCTTCAAGTCAATGAACCTGAAGGTGACAAGGTAGTCTAAAGTCTAACAGTGTACTAGAAGAGCTTAGATCTGGCTCTCTATGTTAATTATTTAGTCCAGAACAAAATATAATAATGCAACCTGAGCGTTAAACAGAAAGGATTTGGTTTACAGTGTGTTCGAGGATTTGAAAATTGTTGGGAAATGGTGCAAATTGAGCGACTGATTATATTCAAGGGACCATAAGTTATAGTAATCCATGAAGTGAGGATCAGTGCAACAAAAGGTAGAGCACCCCTAAAATTCGCTGATAAAATCAGCAACAATAAATTGCAAAGTGTTTGCTACAAAGTATCTATTTATCCCTTTTCAGGTTCAATCCTAGGCGATTGTTGGAATTTTATTTAACCTTATGTATTTGAGAATTGGAATACGTAGGTAATAATAGAGCTATAAGGATTAGGTGGCACAGAACGCCTCCGGCGTTAACCACGCCTAGTGGTTACCTTCCGCTCTAAAGACCAAAACTTCCGGTATAAAAAGGATATGACTGATCTTCGAGATACACCCTGTAGTAGGTATCTATCCAGTATCCAACATGGCGCTCATTACGCATATTAATTAATATGCGATACTTTACAGACAGATATCCTATTATTGTTTCATAAGAGCCAGTAATGGGAGCTTTAATTTCTTTTCCAGTCCCTATTTCATTGTCCTCTCATAATATTCTCTTCCACTGAGCTTTTTATTATCTTATTGAAGTTGAGCGGCAAAATCCTTTTCCCAACCTATTTCAGCTCCATAGCTAAGTGGTTATGTGTCTCAATGGTTTTACTAAAGTAGATGGCAATGTATGATGTGGCGAGATCACCAATAAAGTAATTAATCAATTTTACATATTTTTGTCCTCTTTTACTTGTAAATCTATCTAGAATTTTACGTTTACTCTGTCTTATTCTTTTATGTTCTATTAGGATCCATCGTTAGACGTTCTGGGTATAAATTTATCAAGATGTAAAACAACGATTCTCGAGTAATAAAAAGGAGCTACCTACTTGTATGTAGGTAAGTTATAAAGAAGTAGTTTTTTCCCCCAAAGAGCATAAGACTATTTCCACTTAATAGGGCAGCATTCAATATGGAATAACAAAACACGCTTATACTTAATTGTAAATTAAGACTGATCTAGTAATTATCTACACATTCACATGAGCTCATTCATAAAAGAGTAAGTGAAAGAGAGTTAGTTATTAAGACAGAAATCATAAAAGATACAAAGAGGAAGATGAAGAAAAGCGAGGAAGAAGAAGTCGACGAAGAAGATAGTTTGGTTATTGTTTTAAATGTAAGAACATTAGGGGTGATTGATGAGTCTCGTATCTTAAGCAA
>NW_007383374.1:7781-13217 GCF_000475195.1 Diaphorina citri | reverse complement strand
TACCTATAGGTATCCAGTATTAGTCCCTCAAACTGATTCATATTCCTAATGCCCGCCACTCACGTTCAGACTGTCTGACAGACCGCGGTCTCACAGGCATTAATAGTAGGAAGTAGGTACCTAGCCTACACTATACCTACCTACAGTTATCTAGAATGGGAAAAATTAATCAAGGGATTTTTTATATTATTACTTTTTTTTACTATTACTTTATTTTTGCCTTGTGGGGCCCGCAGAGGCGCAGAGAGGCCCCAAAAACAATTTATAAATGTTCATGGAAGTTTACCAGTATGATATTTTAAGTAACCAGATAAGGAGTTCGCCTACCGCCTAGCGCGATCTTTATCCTAAACCTTTACAAATGTCGAGAACTTGGCCATTAGGTCATTCTCCCAACAAGGAACTGTAACAACGGAGGTCTTATCGTCCCGAAATCGTAGAGAGAAAGAAGAGAGGATAAGAGAAAGCCAGCCGTTCCGAGAACGAACATTATCCGTTCAGGATAAAATCCGCCCCGGGCGTGAATCGAATCCGCGACCTAGCGCTTACAAGGCCCAAGTTGTCGATGACTACTATTTTGTTTCAGATTGGCTGTTCCGGATGAAATGGGACGGTCAGTCTTGCTGTGAGTTTCCAGCGAAATGTAAAATAAAATTTGTTCTCTTTTCAAACATTCTGCATTTTTCATATTTATTACAGATTTATTCAGAAATGATCATGAATTACTCATCCACTTGCAGAACATAATTATGTACTTACATACATACTGACAAACGGCAAGACGTTTTTTCTACACTTGGAGTGTCTTGGAGTAAAAAGTGAGGTGTGCAGAGTAGGTATATTGAAAAAATTACACTATTTTCTATCCTATTACACTATACTTTTTCTATACTTTTGTAAAAAATATTTTCTCTCTGTGTTTGCCAGTGTTTGCCCAAACAAATATTTGCCTCAAATATTCCAAGTGTAATATAGTCCTAAGGAAAGTAGTGAAAACATAATTACCTTTGGTTTACATAATGAAATATGTAGCATTATAGATAGAGATTTATAATCTTAGGCTTTTACATTTGTACAAATGTACACTTGTCAGAATAGTTTATCAAAAAAAGGTAGACACTTATCAGATCAGAAAAATTCGGGTAAGGTTTATTATTATTTATTTTTTTTAGGTACAAATCAAGTTACCATTTCGAGACATCTGTGATCAAAAACTAGTACCTACACTATTTCAAATATCAAGATGTTTAAGGCGACCAGATTAGTAGGAAAAGTTGCTGTCATAACGGCCTCAACAGAAGGGTAAGTACATACTTGTAGGTATTTTTTCCGCGCAGGATAAAATTGAGTGCCTACATGTTTGATCTATTGAGAATTTGAGACTCTTTGTTGGTTATTATAAATTTTCAATTCAATGAACACAAATACGAGACCTTACAAACAAAGGGGCGAAATTATAGCCTAAGGCCCTAGTGTACCGTAATTTCCACCATTCAACCCTGTTTCATGCTGCTTTTGACCAAAAGATTTTGCTGTAGCATAATGTTGTGAAAATTGGCCCATTAATTATTATTAAAAGTAATTAATTATTTAATTGGTTCTGGGACATGGGAAAAGGCGAAGAAAAAGAAGAAGAAATTATTTAATTAGGTGTTTAAAAAATTCTTTTTCTTTCAGGATTGGCTTTGCTATTGCCAAAAGACTGTCAGCAGAGGGTGCCAGTGTTGTAATAAGTTCCCGAAAAGTGTACCGTAATTTCCACCATTCAACCCTGTTTCATGCTGCTTTTGACCAAAAGATTTTGCTGTAGCATAATGTTGTGAAAATTGGCCAATTAATTATTATTAAAAGTAATTAATTATTTAATTGGTTCTGGGTCATGGGAAAAGGCGAAGAAAAAGAAGAAGAAATTATTTGATTAGTTGTTTAAAAAAATTCTTTTTCTTTCAGGATTGGCTTTGCAATTGCCAAAAGGCTGTCAGCAGAAGGTGCAAGTGTTGTGATAAGTTCCCGAAAGGAAAGCAATGTAAATAAAGCTGTAGAGACTCTACAGAAAGAAGGACATCAGAATGTATCTGGAGTTGTGTGTCATGTCGCTAACACGGACGAGAGACAGAAACTGTTTGAACATGTGAGGAACGTTTTTTAAAGCCCTACGTCGCGGGTTCGATTCGCGCCTGGGACGGATTTTATCCCAAAAAGGTCCGTTCTCTCTTTTATCCTGTCATCCTTCTCTTCGGGGAATCGACATTTTGGTGTCCAACGCAGCCGTCAATCCCGCAAATGAACCACTTGTTGAGGTAAGAAAACTCAGAAATATGTAATACCTACTTTCTTTTTGTGGGCAGATGAATTTTTGGACTGATAAAAAACTTGCTTAAAATTCAAACTAAATTCTCAGTCGTACGTCCCATCTCAATGAGATTGACAGGCCCAAGGAAGAAAAAAATTTGACCAAATCCATGGGAAGTTGGGACAATGAAATCTGTGGCTAAGACTTATTTTTTACAGCAACTTCCGTGGCCAAGTGGGTATCACACTAGGCTTGCACGCATGAGGTCCGGGTTCGATTCCCGGAGGGGCCGAGGTTTTTTTCGGCTCTGTGTTTGGAGTTCGGGGTGCACTCAGCCTCGTGAGGATTATTGAGTATCTACTTTAATCGAGTAGCGACCAGTGGCGGCATTACCAGTGTAAAAAGATTGATGATGAATGAGAATTAATAGTAAAGGAGGCACTTAGTAATGCTGTCCTGTGGTACCCACAAAAGTTGTGAAAAAGCTCTCTGCTTTACCACAAAGAATTCACGATTTGATTTGATTTTTTGATCGACTTATTTTATACTCCCATGGCGTAGTGGTCACTGCGCTCGCCTTGCGCGGCCTTGCACGCGGGAGACCCGGGTTTGATTCCCGGCGGGGTCAAAAAACATAGCGACTGGTGCCAGTAGGTAAAAATTTTTGGTGTTAGGATTATTATTACAATGTATTGATTTTTTTTTTTTTTTTTTTTTTTTTACATGTTCACAGTGTTCTGAGGTGGTTTGGGATAAAATTTTCGACGTGAATTTGAAAAGCTCATTTCTACTGACACAAGAAGTGTTGCCATACATGAGGAAAAAGAAAGGTGGCTCCATAGTCTATGTGTCTTCCATAGGAGGATTCAAACAATTCAAGGTCAGTATTCTTATCCTAAGGCCAGCCACTCCCTATCAGGTAAACCTGACAGGTACAGCTGAAAAGGTCCACCCATTAGGTCTACCTGATAGGGAGTGGCTGCCCCAAGTCCTAGTTTTAATCTACAATCTTCGAAATTTACCTTGATTTCCATTTCACAAAGCTTCCAACTCCTGCAGAATATTATTCAACAGGCTTGAGGCTCCTATTCTAAACAGGTCCTTGTTCAACCAATCAGGGCCTAGCATTATCAACACCAAGTAAATCCATCGGACACTATCCTCAAATGTGGAAATGCCTCCGGCTGGTTTCAGCCCTATTTTCTTGCCGGACAGTTTGTGGAAATGTTTGATAGCACTACACATGATGATCCCTGGAAAATCAACAGTGTCATGAGATTTCAAACAATGCAAACAGGCTTAGGTGTAGGCTGTAGGGTAGAGGCCTTAGATCAGACTTGATCAGCATCAGAGCAGAATTACTTCTAGATGGGAATTTTCTTCCCTGAACTTGTCAATATGTACTAATTTTTTTTTTTTTTTTTTTTCTAAGTATAAACTATCTTACCAGCAGGAATGGTAGCATTTGTCTTCTCCTTTCCTGTGGATGTTTTAATGAAATCACTGCCAGCAAACATAGCCGTCATGGAGGCACAGTATATATTTTCACTTGTCTTCAATTCACCCACAGCCAGAATTGTTTTCATGTGAATCTTTTCTCCGCATTTCTCCTTCATTTGTTTCACTTCACTGAAGAGCTCTGGCCATTGATTGTTTAAGACGAGTGACCTCTGAATAACTATGTCCACTTCATCGACTTTCTGTTTGGCAAGAAGTTCTATTTCATGCAGTCTTGTTTCGAGAAGGTATTGACCACTTGGGAATCCAGCTGGAAAAGAAGTTTTCAATATTTTTGTGCAAGATATCAGAGATCAATCTAAATTCTAAATTTCTAAAATATCTCCTACCTATACTTACAGTCCTACATACTAGGGAGAGTGAGTGAGTTACAAGTTATAAGAAAGAACTACTTACATCTTTCCACCTTTCATTTTACTGGACTACTCAGTCAAAGAGTCAGATACTTCATTGTTCATTCAACCTTTTAGATTAAACATATAGGTAGGTACTGATATGTTGACTGTGAGTAGGTAGTTCTAATGTATCACTTACCAGCTACAGAAGCCACTTTAACATCATCTCTGGCATTCTCTCTGTCAAGCACTTTGATAACATCCACTACTCTTGCAGGATACACACATACTGCTGCTGTGTGAACATTTGCCTGTTGATGTAGAACTTTTTCTTTCAGTTCTTCACTCAATGGTTGAATAGCTTTCAGTGTTAGTGTTTCAACAACTGCTTCCGTATCATCTCCCGAGAGAGTAGTCAGGTCAATAAACTCGATGATTTTCAGCAGAAGAGACTTCTTGTTTTTGAGACGGGATAAGTCCACAGCCTCAAACTGCCTTGTGAGATCTTCAAGATATTTTGTGTTGATCTGAATGTCATGGACCCATTTGAAATCGGTTGTGTTGTATTGATCTAACTGAGGAGGGTTTATAAACAGTTTGGATTCTTCTATTGCAGGTGTTCCAGGTTGGTTTAACACATCCAAGATATCTATCCCGGCTTGAGTCATATTGGAGTGAATGAAACCTGATGAGAGAATAGGTGGCAGGGTTTATCCTTATTTCTGATATAAAGTGTTAAGGATTTTTTATACTTACCTCGCTGGTAAGCTATTTGACTTTTTTTTTCTTTCTTTTTTTTTCTAAGTACCTATAAACTATCTTACCAGCAGGAATGGTAGCATTTGTCTTCTCCTTTCCTGTAGATGTTTTAATGAAATCACTGCCAGCAAACATAGCTGTCATGGAGGCATAGTATATATTTTCACTTGTCTTCAATTCACCCACAGCCAGAATTGTTTTCATGTGAATCTTTTCTTCACATTTCTCCTTCATTTGTTTCACTTCACTGAAGAGCTCTGGCCATTGATTGTTTAAGACGAGTGACCTCTGAATAACTATGTCCACTTCATCGACTTTCTGTTTGGCAAGAAGTTCTATTTCATGCAGTCTTGTTTCGAGGAGGTATTGACCACTTGGGAATCCAGCTGGAAAAGAAGTTTTCAATATTTTTGTGCAAGATATCAGAGATCAATCTAAATTCTAAATTTCTAAAATATCTCCTACCTATACTTACAGTCCTACATACTAGGGAGAGTGAGTGAGTTACAAGTTATAAGAAAGAACTACTTA
>NW_007383374.1:0-349 GCF_000475195.1 Diaphorina citri | reverse complement strand
GTGAATTTGAAAAGCTCATTTCTACTGACACAAGAAGTGTTGCCATACATGAGGAAAAAGAAAGGTGGCTCCATAGTCTATGTGTCTTCCATAGGAGGATTCAAACAATTCAAGGTCAGTATTCTTATCCTAAGGCCAGCCACTCCCCATCAGGTAAACCTGACAGGTACAGCTGAAAAGGTCCGCCCATTAGGTCTACCTGATAGGGAGTGGCTGGTCCAAGTCCTAGTTTTAATCTACAATCTTCGAAATTTACCTTGATTTCCATTTTACAAAGCTTCCAACTCCTGCAGAATATTATTCAACAGGCTTGAGGCTCCTATTCTAAACAGGTCCTTGTTCAACCAAT
>NW_007383373.1:0-5695 GCF_000475195.1 Diaphorina citri | reverse complement strand
ATGTGATGGCGGTTCTTAGCAGCTTTGAAAAGTTCCTCGGTGTTGTACTGGTACCACTCCCTCAGATTTTGCAACCAATTAGATTTAGCTTGATTTAATTCCTCTACATTCGATTAGTTCTCTTAATCTTTCACTTTTACAATCTAACTCTTAATTTTGCACTCGCTTTGTTTGGCTTTTCGCAGAACGACCGTGTTTTCTGTTTTCATTGTCTTGACCCGTTTTCATCTGTCAATGTTTTTTACGCTTTTGCATGCGTTTTATTGCATTCCACGTTTGCATTTTATGGCAAATAATCGATTTTGTTTAGATTATATTTATTCAAGGTTTTATAGTTGACTTCAAAGTTGACTGCTCTGATCTGAGTATAGTTGTATTTTCCTTTCGAAATTTGATGGTGGTAATGGTAGGGAATAGGGAAATGGTACAATGTCGGTTGTCAGACAATGTTCCATTTCCCCAGTTTCCACCACTACCACCGTGAAAATTCTGAAAGGAAAATACGGCTATTGTTAATTCAGGATTTTGTATTTGATAGAGTTGACTACTCTGATCCAAATATTTGGCCCTATGTTGCACCCTTGGGAAATCAAGTCGGGGTGCATTCAGCCTCGTGAATACCCAAATTGAGGAGCTGGAGGAAACGTAGGCAAAACAGCAAGGTCTGAAGGACTACAATGTTCTGAGGATTTTGTCATTTTGTCCCACGTTGATCCATTTGGAAATAAAAAATGGCGATAGAGTTAAAGGCTTTTTCAATGTCATTCAATATTTAGCTGAAGCGTCTAATACCGCCCTCACACATCCAATATTATTGATAATATTTACTGCAAAACTATATATTTGATGAAATGTACAAACTTGCGGACATTGTCAAAAAAGTTGATATTTTGCGGCACTATATTGACAGTGCTTTTTTCATAGTAAAGATGAACGTATTTTGTCAAATATCGACAATAGGTATTTCATTTATTTATTTATTTTAATTTTTTTATTGACAATACCCAATAGAAGTTATACCTACTTATAGTACTTATTGATAGTGTGCGCGCGGTGTATAATAAATATGTAATCAAGCGTGCTGTTTGGCGCGTCAAGAGTTCGAAGCGCCAACCGGCTTATATTAACACGAAACATAGAGGATACAACCTGAAATTCTCTCCCCTAACTGTTTCTAATTTCCATTTGTTTCCTGAAATCCCCAACAGATCGATGAGCTTCGCAGCGAAATCACGAGGCGTGACCAGGAAATTCTGGCCATGTCCGCCAAAATGAAAACCCTAGAGGAGCAACATCAGGATTATCAACGGCATATCAGCGTCCTTAAGGAGTCCTTGTGTGCTAAGGAGGAGCACTACAGCATGCTACAAGCGGACGTAAGTAGACTTAAGGCGCATTTTTTTTTCTTTAGAGGTTTGACAGAGGGAACTGTAATTGCTAAGGTCTAATCATCCCGAAATCGAAGAGAGAAGGAAGACTGGATAGGAGAAAGCCAGCCGTTTCGAGAACGAATATCATCCGTTCACGATAAACAGATAGGGTTTGTTCTCGAAACAGTTGACTTTCTTCCATCTTTCTTCTCTCTTCGATTTCGAGACCATAAGACCTCCCACAGTTCCCTCTGTCAAAGAGCTACTTTAATTGATTTTGTCTACAACATTGCTTACTATTATCATATTATCAACCTACTTATTATTTGTACTCCCTTTTCTTTTACAGTTTTAGAGTTTTTATTTATTTATTATTTTAGCTTTTGTTTTATTGTCCTCTGTCCATTTTTATTATGATTTAATTTCCGTTCGTTGTTTAATATGTTTTTTTTCTTTATGATTTAGGTATTTATTTTTATTTATTATTTTAGCTATTGTTTTATTGTCCTTTGTCCATTTTTATTATGATTTAATTTCCGTTCGTTGTTTAATATGTTTTTTTTTTATGATTTAGGTATTTATTTTTTTATCACATTTTTTATTATTATTTATTTACACTCGCACTAATTTTATGATTTTTTCCCACTTTCTTTCGTGTGTTTCCGCTATTGTTGATTTTTATTTTCACAGTTGCTAGTATTTAGCTCGCATATTGTTTCCTATTTCCAAACCATTCACGCTCAAACTCTAGAGGTAATTATAATTTTATTATGGTTTTTGATTGTTTTAATTTTTTATTATTATTATTTTTTCTTCTTTTGCTTTTCTACATATCTACCTTCTTTTTTTCACCTGCCTATTTTCTTCTTCTTCTTCTTCTTCTTCTTCTTCTTCTTCTTCTTCTTCTTCTATGTAGCTATTTTAATTTCGTCTTGCTGCTTTTTTGTTTCTTCTTCTTCTTTGATTTCTTTTTTCTTTTCTGGTTATCCTGAATTACCTACAAAAATTATGTTTTTCCCTTGTTCCTTTTGAAAAACGATCTTTTTTCACGACTAAAAAACATCATTTGACGTTTTTAAGAGACATTTGAATTTAAAACTTCACAAATATGAAGCATGTAGGTAAATACGTATATTACGATGGTACAAACCGCCATAGGCCATTGGTAAGTGGTCTGTATTGTTTAGGGTCTCTATTTTGATTGTATTGTTTTATTTATATTATTTTTTTTTCTTCTTTTGCTTTTCTACATATCTACCTTCTTTTTTTCACCTGCCTATTTTCTTCTTCTTCTTCTTCTTCTTCTTCTTCTTCTTCTTCTTCTTCTTCTTCTTCTATGTAGCTATTTTAATTTCGTCTTGCTGCTTTTTTGTTTCTTCTTCTTCTTTGATTTCTTTTTTCTTTTCTGGTTATCCTGAATTACCTACAAAAATTATGTTTTTCCCTTGTTCCTTTTGAAAAACGATCTTTTTTCACGACTAAAAAACATCATTTGACGTTTTTAAGAGACATTTGAATTTAAAACTTCACAAATATGAAGCATGTAGGTAAATACGTACGCCATTTTGAATCAGGATGAAATGTGATAATTTTAAGTAGCCTATGTCACCCCGAGCACTCTTCTTAACAACCACAATAAATTTCATCAAAATCGGTCTTTGAGAATTTGACCACAATAATAGTAGTAGCCTACTGCTGGAGTAAAGGGACTTTACAGTCCTACGCGAGCAGTATAAATAAGCACTGTTACCCATGTAATTATTGTAGCTTGAAATCTGTCCAGTGTCTACCCATTAACGTTGTAAAATGAATCCCCCCTATACCTCAACTCAAAGCCGAAATAAAATTGTATAGGACTCAGTGGCGGCGTGGTCTAAATTCAAGTGTAGGGCGTGTAGGGCTCATGCACAGGTCTACCAAGTCCCATCACAGTACATGCCATTAATATTTATGGGCATTAGAGTGAACTTTTGAGTTGTATGGCCGCCATACACGCCACACATACACGCTACGCCACTGATAGGACTGCAATTTTACCAATGGCCCATAGTTAAGTGGTGGTTTTTTTGCTGAATTCCAATTTTATGTGTTAATGGACGGCTTTTTTTTGTGACTGTTTTATTTGAGCTGGATATTTTCAACTATTTTTCCAATGGGAAATCTCAATGCTATTAATTCTGGTTGAAATTTTTGAAAACCCCCCCAACTGTTAGAACTGTAACTGCAGAGGTTTTATCGTCCCAAAAACGAAGAGAGAAGGAAGAAAGGATAGGAAAAAGCCAGCCGTTCCGATAACGAACATTATCCGTTCAGGATAAAATCCGTCCCTGGCGGGAATCGAACCCGCGACCTATCGCTTACAAGGCAGACGCGCTACCAAATAAACCTAAATAAATAGATAAAAAAAGAACAAATAAAGGTAGTTCCTTCCCTCTGTTATGGCCAGAGACCAGCAAATGCCATATTGCCATGGCGCCATACTATTTTGCCAGCCTAAAAAGGCTTATTTTGCTCTGCCCGACGGCCTTTATTACTACTAATCCTAGCCCACCTAAAAGTGGGTTCAAATTTGTTTGCGTGAGTCAGTGAGTCAGTTTCACAAGGGGCTGTTTCACAAGATAAACCTGTGGTGAAGTTAGAATACAAGTTGTAGATGTAGGAAGTAGGAATGTATCGATACTTACGTTTCGATATGAGTCGATTCTGAAAAGCGATACCTTTGTTTCGATTCCCATCCCTAGTAGGAAAATGATAATATACAAGGAGGATGTATTGAGAGGTCAGTATCGAAGCTCACATTTTCTGACGAAGTAAAAGAGTGAGAAGTTCTGCAATACAATAAAGTGTAGCCACAGCCACAAACCTATTAGCCCATCTTTTTCTATCTCCCCTTAGATCGAAAACCTTGAGGATCTACTCAAAGAGAAAGACAACCAAGTCGACATGGCCCGAGCTCGACTTACAGCTATGCAAGCACACCATTGTTCCAGTGAGGGGGCCCTGAGCTCCCTAGAGGAAGCAATAGGAGACAAGGAGAAGCAAATGAACCAGCTTAGAGAACAGAGAGACAGGTAAGTAAACAATGAAACATTGGACTCGTGTGCTACGACACAGACTGTCTCGTGGTCTGTGTCGTAGCATGGCCCGAGCTCGACTTACAGCAATGCAAGCCCACCATTGTTCCAGTGAGGGGGCCCTGAGCTCCCTAGAGGAAGCAATAGGAGACAAGGAGAAGCAAATGAACCAGCTTAGAGAACAGAGAGACAGGTAAGTAAACAATGAAACATTGGACTCGTGTGGTCTGTGTGGTAGTATGATCGAGTGAGGGGGCACTGAGCTCCCTAGAGGAAGCAATAGGAGACAAGGAGAAACAAATGAACCAGCTTCGAGAACAGAGAGACAGGTAAGTAAACAATGAAACATTGGACTCGTGTGCTACGACACAGACTGTCGTAGCATGGCCGGCCGGCCGTAGCATGGCCGGCCGGGACACACCTTAACTTAAAGGAGAGTGTTTCCACTACACACGGCACGATTTTTTTACGACACAGACCACACGAGTCTAATGTAGCAGACAAGTGTGAAAGGGCCTTCTCTAAATTTGTATTTGATTTGTAAATTAAGATTAACTCATAATTGTCTCTTGATTACAGGGCAGATCAGGAGAGACAAGAAGAGCGAGATCTCCACGAGAGGGACATTGCAGAGTATAAACTCAAACTTCATGCTTATGAGAGTGAAGTCGAGAAATTAGGTGAGTAGAATAGAATATACCTTGTTTATACTGCTCGAATGAGACTGAAAAGTCCTTTTACTCCCGCAGTGTAAACAGCTTGGTGAATAATCTATGAATAAGATCCTTGTTGGATAAAAAAATCTTATTCATAGATTCATACCCACAGATTCTTTTTCTCCTTTTCCCGTGTACAGACGGGGTCAATGTTTTTCGTCAGCTTCTCAATCAGAAGAAGAGCGAGATCTCCACGAGAGGGACATTGCAGAGTATAAACTCAAACTTCATGCTTATGAGAGTGAGGTCGAGAAATTAGGTGAGTAGAATAGAATATACCTTGTTTATACTGCTCGAATGAGACTCAAAAGTCCCTTTACCCCAGCAGTCTAAACAGCTTGATGAGTAGATACAAGGATCTTATTCATAGATTCATACCCACAGATTCTTCTTCTCCTATTCCCTTGTACAGACGGGGTCGATGTTTTTCATCAGCTTCTCAATCAGCCCTCTAGGATGAAAAAAAAAAAAAATGAGTGTTTCACCGCCGTTTTTATTTCGTAGCAATGAAACATTTGTTACATTAGCCGCATGT
>NW_007383372.1:5130-5701 GCF_000475195.1 Diaphorina citri | reverse complement strand
TTCAGAATCTACTGACAGTGATGATTGCTTGCCCATATCTATCTGATAAGAACTTATCAGTATTTTATAAGGGAAAAGCACCTCGAGAATGGAAAAAAGGCCAGTGAACGGAAAAAGGGCCTCCAAAGAGCTTTTTTTAAACTAATATTTCTTGTATAAGACTTCGTGAATATTGTTTTTTTATGGCGTTAAATTATTTAAAACAAAACAAATATCATTCCTCATGAACTGCTCAAACTTCATTTTCACAGCCAAATTTGTTATTTCGGTTCAAAAACTTTAAAGCCCTATATCTCAAAACAACGATTTGTCCCAAGGGCCCTTTTTCCATTCTGCTCCTCAATTACAAACTATTATAGTGTTGTTCTCACATCAGATCTCACTAGAAGTTAGAAGTATGAAATGACGAAGTTAGAAGTATTCTTCTTCTTCTTCTTCTTCTTCTCCTTCTTACTCTTCTTCTTCTCACTAGAAGTTAGAAGTATTCTTCTTCTTCTTCTTCTTCTTCTCCTTCTTACTCTTCTTCTTCTTCTTCTTCTTCTCCTTCTTACTCTTCTTCTTCTTCTTCTCC
>NW_007383372.1:1255-4644 GCF_000475195.1 Diaphorina citri | reverse complement strand
TCAGTTGCAACTTGTAAATACGTGACTTCATATTGTGACTTCATCAAGGTATCTGAGAGTGTATCGGCATTCTAGTCATTAGTAGACATAGATACTTTAAATCAAGGTGGGCCGTCCCTCCGGGAATTATTTAGCCCGTAGTTTATTCAACTCAGTAGCGTATGTATGTACCTAACCTAATTAGTTAAGTATTCAGTTTATTATTATTCTTGATTTGATTTTTCGATTTATTTTAATGTAATGAGTTTAAATCAAGACAGAGACCGTTCTCCCTTTATTCCCAATATAAGGTTTAAGTCACCCATCCATTATTGGCCTTGCTCGGCGTAGTTAAACATAGGTGTAGCGGGAATTGGAAACGAATGTCACTTGAAGCGTTAAGTGAACTCCTTAGAACAAAACCAGAATAAACTTGAGTGATTTTCACCACCTAGAAACTGAGAGAGTGAAAAAAAGGATAATTTTCTATTATTTGTTCAATTTTTAATAGGATATAAAAATTTACAAGCAAAACACGAACGAATTTCAACCAGGTATAAATTAAACGACCTAGATAATTTATTTTACGATACGGATTATGCAAATTAATAAATTAAAAATAATCAAAATCAATAAATCAATTTGAAACTTTGATTTCTCAAAATTAATTTTAAGAGTACAAAGTTTCAATTTATGGTGTATTTTGAAAACAAAAAAAATAAGTTCCTCTTCAACCGTATTTCGAGGAAAAGATTGGGGTTGAAAGGCTTACAACTTCTTACAACCGTTCTTCTGGCTACCAAAAAGAAAAGACTAATTTCTTAAATTATTAGAGCTAAAAAAAGCATTAACTAAAAGAATATCTATCTAATATTACTTCTATACCTAATACCTCTTATAAAGCTCTACATTCCCTTCTGAAGCTGAAGCAAATACTTGTTTTCCGAAGATCGGACCGGCGCAAACGGACAAAGTTTTTACAACATATGTATTACGTAGTTAAAAGCGTCTAATTAATGATAAAAAAAGAAGAACATTTTAAATTTTTAACTACCTTACATTATTTCTCTTGGTGTTGTGATCAATCCTACCTAACTACTATGAAACCTACCTAATCTATACTACTATGCTTACCAACATAATATGTATAAAAGTTTGAACTTCCTTCAAAAACTAAAGCTTTAAAAAAAAGATCAGTACCCTATATCAAATAGATACCATTGAGGATCGAATTCGGGTTATTTCATTAAACATCAGTTGCACGCTTGCCCCGTGAAAAAGTGAAGAAAACAGAGAAGATCAGAAAAAGATATAAATGAAAGAATAAACCAAGAAAGTATCGGAGAGTTAGGAACAGTAAAAAGGAAGAGAGATCGAAGCTGACAGGGGACACAAAAAAAAAAAAAAAAAAAAAAAAAAAAAAAAAAAAAAAAAAAAAAAAAAAAAAAAAAAAAAAAATGAAAATGCAACATAGTGGAACGAACAATAACATACAATTTTTTCCCAACAATTATTTAATAATAACATTTTGTAGAGAGCAGGTATCCAAGAAAATGGGTTTCTATCTAATTCTACAACATACATGGTACATGGGTAGTAAAAAGGTAAAAAAAAAAATCAATGAGGTTTTGTTTTTCAACTTGGATAGCTGCAGCACTACCCAAAAATCGAAAATGAGACAAACATTCATTCTTACGCGTGGCGTTGACGTTTCACAGGCATGGTTTCCTTCGTTCAGAATTATTCCAAGCTCCATTTTCAGTCTTGAGTTGGTAGAAGACACTCCTTAGACCCTCCCTAACACACACACCAGGGACTTGTCAAAATGTCTTCTTATAGGGTAGGCACACCAAATTCAGGACCTCCAGAACACGGATTATAGGGTGTATATTTCCTATATAGGGTAGGCACACCTCAGCTGGCCACTTTCCTCAAGGTCGCGGGCCGACTTTGGTCCCCATAGACACCAGGGACTTGTCAAAATGTCTTCTTATAGGGTAGGCACACCAAATTCAGGACCTCCAGAACACGAAGTATAGGGTGTATATTTCCCATATAGGGTAGGCACACCTCAGCTGGCCACTTTCCTCAAGGTCGCGGGCCGACTTTGGTCCCCATAGACACCGGGACTTGTCAAAGCGTTTATTATTATTTTAGGGTAGGCACACCATAGCTGGCGACCTTGCTCAAGGCCGAGCCGAGGGCCAATTTTGGCCAACTCAAAGTGTTCTTATAGGGTAGGTACACCTTAGCTGGCCACTTTCACGGCCTCGGGCCGACCTTGGCCGCCGTCGCGCCGCCTTTACACACGCACCAGGGCGTCAGCGTGTGGTTACACCGAAGCGCGACATTTAATATCACAGCCGAAGATCCGTTCACATGCATAACGTAATGTGACGGGATGTCGTATTGGACGTTGTGCAGGCCCGTGTCGCGGTCGCGCTTACGCGTGACCTCCTTCTGATTATAGCACTTTTGCATGTCACGCCGACGACGGGCCTTGTCATGCACATGTCTGAAAGAAATGATTTTTGGGGTGAACATGCATAACGTAATGTGACGGGATGTCGTATTGGACGTTGTGCAGGCCCGTGTCGCGGTCGCGCTTACGCGTGACCTCCTTCTGATTGTAGCACTTTTGCATGTCACGCCGACGACGGGCCTTGTCATGCACATGTCTGAAAGAAATGATTTTTGGGGTGACATTAAAATGAGATATTATTCAGAAGCCACGACAATGAAAAAGAAAGCTAATTTTTGTGTTTAACCTAACCCTATAGTAGCAGAGTGCACCTCGTAATTCAAGTACCTGTCAGTCTAGTTAGCTTGGTTGTTAGCGTGTCTGGTTTGAGAGCGCCAGACCGCGGGTTCAATTCCCGCAAAAGGGAGGATTTTATTCTGAACGAGTAATGTTCTTTCTCAGAACGGCTGGCTTTCTGATATCCTGTCTTCCTTTCTTCGATTTCGGGACGATTAAAGACCTTAGCAGTTGCAGTTCTCTCTCAGACCTCTTAAAAAAATAATATAATAAATTCGACTCTGTCGGTAATCGAACCCGGGACCTTCGGCATGCAAGCCTAATGTAATACCTACTCGTCTATGTCGGTAGATAAAAGTTCACCTTACCTGAATGTATTGTCAATCCCACTGCCTACATTCTCGGGTCGTTCTATTCGTATTCTGGCCTCTTTAATTCTCACATACAGCTCATCATCTTCCAATCCCCAGCCCCAATATTTGTTGCTCAGTCCATTCACCGTTTGGAAATGCTCGTTCTTCATCATTAGAATACCACCTGGTATGAAAAAGGACATCATGGATTCAATTAGTCAAATAAGAAGAAAAAGTAAGAAAAAAAATATCTGGTGTGAACATCACACGACTTTCCTTATCCTATTGAATGATGCTTA
>NW_007383372.1:0-1050 GCF_000475195.1 Diaphorina citri | reverse complement strand
ATTATAGGTACAAAAGTATCGTATTATCTGTACCTGTGTTAAACAGTAGTACCTATGAAAATAGGTGTACCAGTACCTATGAAAGAGTACCTGTACCTATGAAAGAGTACCTGTACCTACAGTACCTATGGAAGATACCCGAATGTTATGTAATTGTACTTATTGATTTCCGATCTGGTAGGTATAGATAATAGATAGAGGTATGATTATAATGATTCTATAGATATAGTTGTCAGTTATTTTACAAAGTTTTTAGAGTCCAAAGTCCAATCTTAGGAATGGCGCGAAATAGGGACGCTATAATTGGAGTGTATTGAAAATTAATTAAAATTACTTAAAAAAATGAAACACTTTTAATTTTTATTTTAAAAATATGGTAATGATGAGAAAAAAATTTCATATATGGTAAAATTATAGAGCCACTTGTGGGAATACGGGTTGTTGTCAAAAATTGAAAAAAACGTCAAAAATAAATTGAGGAGCAGATTGGAAAAAGGGCCTGTGGGCCTCGCAGCATCTATCGTAACCAGAAGTTTCGTGTGACATCCGTGTCACATTTGTAGACTACATACCAAATTTCAAGTCTCTAGCTCATACCGTTCCCGAGATATCATTGAATTACACCGAAAACCGCCAAAAAGCGGCTAAAATATCGCCAAGCGTTACACCGATCTTAACCAAAAGTTTCGTGTCCCATCTTTGTCACATTTGACAGCTGCATATCAAATTTCAAGTCTCTAGCTCTTACCGTTCTCAAGATATTTTGTTTACAGACAGACACACACGGACCAATGGCTGAAACTTTGGATTTAGGCTCTAGGGACCTCAAAACGTGTTTTTTCACTAAAAACTGACCATCGAAAATTTAACCCGATTACATTAGGGACTTTCCTTCCTATAGGATAAGGAAAGTAAAAAAGTGGAAAAAATAGTCAGTCTAGTTTGAACGACCTTTTAAACTAGACCCAACTGGGCTGAACTTTATATTAAACAGATAAGGCTTGTTCTTGGAACGGCTGGCTTTTTCCTATCCTGTCCTTCTCTCATAAT
>NW_007383371.1:0-5703 GCF_000475195.1 Diaphorina citri | reverse complement strand
TAAGGTGGGTACATCGTATTTGGGACTCTTAATATTCAATTCAATTTCTACACATTTCCAAAACAGCCATTCCTACATAAGCGTTTTGACATTGGGACTACCTTACATCTCGCGTCTAATATGGTCTGATAAATTGAGATGTCTAATTGGATTTCTGCGAAGCTGGAAGCTGTTGTGTGAGAATGTGGCATGCTAAAGTCTTTTTTTATCTAACATCGGTTTACTTTCTGTTCCACGTCTTAAAACAGAGTCGAAATAAATCGAATATCTAGGTAATCTATTGGGTTAAACCTAGTTTGGAGTGGCTACAACGTCAGTATCATTTTCAAGCTTCAATAAGGTGGGTACATCGTATTTGGGACTCTTAATATTCAATTCAATTTCTACACATTTCCAAAACAGCCATTCCTACATCAGCGTTTTGACATTGGGACTACCTTACATCTCGTCTGTTGCGTCACATATATAGATAGCATTTTCTAATAGGAAGAAAACGTATTGTGTGTTGTGTATACGAACCGACTTATTGTGAAATGTACACATTCAAAGGAAGAATATACGAACGAGTAATCCGATTATTATTATTTTCTTGCAAACAGAAGATAAATTTAAAAATCAAAGTTTAGCGTCAGAAGAACTCTTGTGTAATGTAACTTTCGGTTTTCTAATGAAAAAGGAACGAGAAAAGTCGAGAGCAATTTACAATGAAGTAAAGTAGAACTGAAGTGAAGTCTAACAGGTGAAGGAATGGGTGGAAAATAGAAAATAATTAACAAGACAAGAGAACGTGAACAAGCTGGGCCCGTTCCTCCGGGAATTATTTAGCCCGTAGTTTATTCGTTCAGTACCTATGTACCTACCTAATTTGTTTAATATTCAGTTTATTATTATTCTTGATTTGATTTTTCGATTTTACTTAAATCAGTACCTATGTATGTACCTACCTAATTTGTTTAATATTCAGTTTATTATTCTTCTTGATTTGATTTTACTTTCACATTTAAAATCAAGACTAGAGCCCGTTCTCCCTTTATTCCCAATATAAGGTTTAAGTCACCCATCCATTTATTGGCCTTGCTCGGCGCAGCTTAACATGGGTGACGCTAAAACCGGTCTTAAAATAACCACTGAAGTGTTATCTAAAACTTTCTCGCTTTAAGTTCATTATAGGTCGTCGTGACAAATTTCAAGATCAGAGCTCATTTGTGTCAGAAAATGTGAAAAAAATCCCCCAAAAACCAGTTTTTTTGGTTTTTTGGCTTTATGGTTTTCTGGACAAAATTTGCACCACCACTTTCGTGTTCCTGGTAAAAAGACCTTTAATTTGATATAAAGGTCGACCAGGTTTGGATAAGTCCCCCTATGGGGACAGAAAGAGTGACAGACTGACGACACCGAAGCGAATACAATAGCCCGTCCACTGTACCTTTTTTTATTACTATCGTAATAATAAAGGAAGGACGGGCTAAAAAGGTAAACTTGCCCGAGCTTTAGAAAATCTAATAAAGTGAGAGTGAAAAGAGAAAAGAGGACAAACAATGACTGATCAAGACAAGAAAGAACATAATGTGATTAAAGTAAATGTTATAAAAGAACTTAAAAGTTGAGTTGAACGGAAAAGATACAAAGTCAAAGGAAAAACGAGGAACGTGCTGGAGATTTTAATGTACTTTGAGAAGTGAATAAATATCTTACGATTTTTATTGCGATAAAAAAGAAGAAAGAGCTCATAGCATATTGTTGCAATGGCAATCATGTTGTTAGGACCACTAAAGGAATGTTGTTAGGACCATGACCATTGACCATTATCTGTCGGGAAGAGTTTTCCATCGACCAAGATCAATTTGTCCCAAGGAATATTGTCTCGACCACGGGCAATTTGAGTGCAGGAATTTGCTAAGGACGGAAGAAGGTTATCTATTATTTTCTAATAAGATTTAGCTCTCCTATGATTGTAGCAATTATCCTATAACGAGGTGTATTGTTGTTCTAAATTATGAAACAGTAATCCATAGCATTCAAGGATTAGGCCCACTGCTAATCCATTGGTCACTTGCCTACTAAGCTGACTTCTCATTTCTATTGATATTTTGGACTTTGAAACCTAGTGCTCCCAATACACGTGGATTCATCTATGCTCTTCCCCTCTCCTGAACATTCTTTGCATCAGTCTTGAACTTTGAATTTTTAACGTAGGAAGAGTTATTTTCTTCTTTTTAACGGAGGTTGAGTGGCTAATGGACGACAAGGTGGATATATTTTCTACCACATAATCCGAAAAACACTATTATCTATGAGGTTTCCATTAGTTTTATACACAATTTGGAAAATTGAAGAAGAAGAGACTTTTCTCCAACACTAGCTCATGATTATGGGAAAAAAAAATCCTGGATTATCTTGCCAGAATTACGTGTAAATAGGTCATTTGCCCTATCAGCAGAAACAAGGTCTTCTTTATTATCCAGGAAGCCATAACTTACAATTTAGTCCAGTCAAGGTATTTCCTTTCTTTATTCATCCGTAAATTTTGCTTCATCTTCCTTCCTCTTGCTTCTTTACTGTGCTCTTCTCTCCTTTTTATTCTTTCTAGTTTTCTTTACTAATGGTACATTTTCTTCTTTGTCTTTTCCAGAACCTACATATGCTTCATGAACTTTTACTGCTCTCTTAGTCTCCCTTTCTTCCTCATTATTCTTTCGTCAAAGTTTGATAACTTTAGTTGGGTAAAAGAGAACGTGCCAATCGTGAGGACACGTTTATTCACTATATTGTTGCTGAAAAATTTTCAATTTGAAAAGAAATACTCGTAGAAAAGGGTTCAATGAATCAGTATTTTCTTTCGCTTGAAGAACACAAAAGAAATTTTACGACCAATAAGTCTGGCTTGTACTATGTGTGAATAACCGAATCTAGCAGTGGCGATGCTGTGAAAGTCATGTAATGTATAATGTGTTCTCCTTCTGCTATAAAAATAGTTATAAATCCTCTCCCATCTCCTTTCCTTATTCTTCGCCTTTTCCCGTGTACAGACAGGGTCGGCGTTTTTCGTCAGCCTCTCAATCAGCCCTAGGGCTAATTTGTGAAATTTTGTCTTCTTGCTTGATCTTGAAGTATTTAAATGACCCTGTCTCTGTGATCACTCTTAATATCCTCACTTAAGTCAAGTTCTATTATTTCCACTTTACTAATCAAGTAGTATAATACAAACTCATTAATTAATTGTTCATTTTATCTTATTCTGCTTCTTCTTTTTGCAAACTTATTATCCGTCTCTCATCTCATCTTTGCATTTTATTTGTCTACTTTTCGTTTTATCAAAATTTGACATTTCTTTAGAAAAGCTGAAATTTTCCATTTTATTATTTTCAAAGTTGAAGGTTAAAGGATTGATATTTTACACGTTCTTCTTTAGCTTTTTAATTTCTTTTGTTTAAGATCATCTTTTTTGTACTCTTTTTCGTTCACAATGAAGCGGTGCTGTTGTATTAAACTGTTGTGATAAAGGGACTGCCTGTCCTAGCTTCACAGTCTGAACATACTTATACTGATGAAAAGTTTCCCGAGTATTTTAAAGCTATAATGTTCATCCAAAAAAGCCAAAGTAATTGTCACATACCAAGGAATAACAGTTTAAAGGACTAATAAGTAGTTCGGTCATAAACGATTCTGACGATATACTTAAAGTTATAGTTATGTCGTCAGAACACATACTTATCGGTACTTTACTGTTAACTGTATGCAGTTTACTCGTATGGTACGTACGGTAAAATCCCCACATGCAACTGTTTACACGGTGGCGCGGCGTACTATCATAATCAATGAAATGATGTAACACGTTATCCTTATTGAAAGAAAGTCACACGAGTCTACAACATGTTTAACTCTTTGACCTTACAGCGAATAAAACTAGAGGCTAGAGGTACACCGACTTCTGACTTGTGAGATTCCAATGGCCAAGACGATAGTGCCGTTCTCCGTGAAGTTTATGAAGAAACTATTAAATAATTGAGATATATCTATTCGGTAATTCTATTACTGGGTTCGTCTTCTATGTTTCTGGTTCCGCGGGTAGGTGAAATTTTTGCTATACGCATAATGCTGAGATTACTGATTACGAACTTTATGAGAGTGCAGAAATTCAACTGACCAATGTCTAATAATACTTTGAACCTGGCCAGAGTTAGCTCTGTGAGACGTGAGATATCCGTATATTTTCAGATTTATTTTTTATATCGATTTAATCTTCCCAAATCTAGCTTTGATTTTTTTTCTGCTATGTTGGAATTTTAATTTATGTGGACGCATTTCTAGGATGAAATTCCAGATCTAAATCAATCTTCCTTCGCGCATACTAAGTGGAAGGTGAAAAGCAATCTTTACCTAACACTAATTCAATCCCAATATTTAGGATATCGTCGAATTTGGTCCTGAACCATTACCTCTGTATGGTTGGTCCTAATCGAACTGTATATCATGCTCTCCGATAACCTCCATGGTGCTTGTTTATTCATTGATTAATTAAGGCTTAATTATAATGGAAGGTCGCAATTTAATTTAATTAGTTATCCCGTTCAATTAACTTGTGAATATTTTTTTCCCTTGCAGTTTTGTGAACGTTTTACAAATTGAATTAGGTACACATGTTGTTACTTTCATGAGGTTAGCTCTGACTTTTAGTTATGAATTATATTATGGAACATTCTGAATGTCTTCATAATGTAAGGAGCTGTGTGAATAGTTGTAAATGTTACTAATCGAAGTATTAGGTACCTAGAGGTACTTATTTTATTATTGATTTGATTTTCGATTTTACTTTCATGTAATGATTTAAAATCAAGACTAGAGCCCGTTCTCCCTTTATTCCTTTAAGTCACCCATCCCTTTATTGGCCTTGCTCGGTGTAGCTTGACATAGGTGACGCTAAAAACGGTCTTAAAATAACGATTGAAGTGTTATCCGTCCCGTGGTCTATTGTTCATTGTGATCATATTGTGTGCGTATCTCTAAATCGGTTTCCTACGATATTTCTGCATCGATTGAGAAAAATTGTTTAGTGTTTAGCGTGATGAAAATTGTGCAACAGTTTATTAAGGAGTTAACGTCTTTGGTTCCTGAGGAATGTAAGATTGTTGTTTTGAGAGAAAAATTGTTTAGTGTTTAGCGTGATGAAAATTGTGCAACAGTTTATTAAGGAGTTAACGTCTTTGGTTCCTGAGGAATGTAAGACTGTTTTGGTACCGAAAGGTTCAAGTTTTCTCTTCGCGTGGAGGTTTTTCGTTCTAACTCTTTCTTTATTTTATTTCGGTCTTTTCCTAAAACAAAAGAGAAAACTTTCAAATCTGTGGCACGTGCCTCTCAATTTTCTTTCAGTAATACCAGAAGACAAACTAAACTGAAATAGCATAAAAACTTTTGAGTAGTTTTGCAGCGAAATATCGAATTGAGATCAATTAATGGCAATCTTTCGGTCTTTTCCTAAAACAAAAGAGAAAACTTTCAAATCTGTGGCACGTGCCTCTCAATTTTCTTTCAGTAATACCAGAAGACAAAGTAAACTGAAATAGCATAAAAACTTTTGAGTAGTTTTGCAGCGAAATATCGAATTGAGATCAATTAATGGCAATTATGTTGTTAGGACCACTAAAGGAATGTTGTTAGGACCATGACCATTGACCATTATCTGTCGGGAAGAGTTTTCCATCG
>NW_007383370.1:1981-5707 GCF_000475195.1 Diaphorina citri | reverse complement strand
ACTGAACGGGACGCCGGGACACCCCCTGAAATTCGGGACTGTCCCGGCCAATTCGGGACGTTTGGCAAGCCTACTTATTGTTATAAAAAAAAGAGGTTTGACAAAGGGAACTCGTAACACCGGAGGTCTTAGTGCCCCTAGATCGAAGAGAAAAGGAGAACAGGATAAGAGAAAGCAAGCCGTTCCGAGAACGAATTTCATCTGTTTAGTCTAATTTCAAAGTTTTTTTTTTTTTTAAAAAAGAGGTTTGACAGAGGGAACTGTAACTGCTATGGTCTTATCGTCCCGAAATCGAAGAGAGAAGGAAGACAGGTCTTCCGATCTGGCGAGGTGGTCACTGCGCTCGCCTTGCACGCGGGAGACCCGGGTTCGATTCCCGGCGGAGTCAAGAAATTTGTATCATTCAAATGATTGATTCCGTGACTGGCTGTTGCGGGGCCCACTCAGCCTCGTGAGGAAAATGAGTAGCTATGACATATAAATGCGCATAGCGACCGGTGCCAGCATAGTAGGTAAACATTGGATTTTAGGATTATTGAGATATCGGGAAAATCCTACAATGCTGCAGTGAGCACCAAAGTTGTGACATAATACCACAAAGAAACTGCATTTATTATTTTATAATATATATATACAGTCCAAAAAAATGGGTTAAAACTCAGACCTCACTTCCCTCGATTTCCAGACCTCGCTAGCGAGCGCTACCTCCTACGAGTCGCGCTGCGGTAACCAAGTGTTCGCAGTGACCGGACAGTATCGTAACATTGTCGTGCGCATCAAGGAACTCAAATTCATGCGCACCAAGAACTTTTCGCGCGAGACCATGAAGGAGATGCGCGCACTGCGGGATTTGCGCCATGACAATGTGAACTCGTTCATTGGCGCGTGCGTAGAACCAATGCGCGTGCTCATTGTGACGGATTATTGCGCAAAAGGATCTCTCTATGTGAGTAAACAATGGAGCAGTTGCAGTTGGGTAAAAATTATGCGCGTGCGTAGAACCAATGCGCGTGCTCATTGTGACGGATTATTGCGCAAAAGGATCTCTCTATGTGAGTAAACAATTGCGCTCAAACAGGACTACTCCTTTTACGCCCAAGGCGTAGGATATTAGACTAGATGTATCTAGATTTAGAATTTCGATTAGGTATATTGAAAATTTTCATTCACTCATATTGGTCAAGAAGCTCGTCTGGTAATCCGGACGGCTTGGGTTCAAAGCCGGCCAAGCTGAATCAATGGAGTTATTACAAGGCGTAGGATATTAGACTAGATGTATCTAGATTTAGAATTTCGATTAGGTATATTGAAAATTTTCATTCACTCATATTGGTCAAGAGGCTCGTCTGGTTATCCGGAGGGCTTGGGTTCAAACCCGGCCAAGCTGAATTAATGGAGGTATTATGCGCGTGCGTAGAACCAATGCGCGTGCTCATTGTGACGGATTATTGCGCAAAAGGATCTCTCTATGTGAGTAAACAATTGCGCTCAAAAAGGACTACTCCTTTTACGCCCAAGGCGTAGGATATTAGACTAGATTTATTTAGATTTAGAATTTCGATTAGGTATATTGAAAAATTTCATTCACTCATATTGGTCAAGAGGCTCGTCTGATAATCCGGAGGGCTTGGGTTCAAATCCGGCCATGCTGAATCAATGGAGGTATTATCGTCCCGAATTCTGGCTGGGGGACGTTAAACAGGGAGTAGACCAGCTTAGTCTGACTGGGGGATAATAAACAGTGAGTGTACCAGTCTGAATTTCCTTTGCTAAATAAATAGCAAAGGTTGAGTGCGAAGGGCATCCCCTCGTAAAATTTGTAGCCAAAACCAAAATGTCAGCCTAAAAGCGATCACCTCAGGGCTGATTGAGGGCTGACGAAAAACGCCAACCCCGTCTGTACACGGGAAAAGGAGAAGAAGAAAAAGAAGACTATCGTCCCGAATTCGAAGACAGGACGGGAGAAAGCCAGCCGTCCCGAGAATGAACCTTATCTCTTTGAGTCTTAGGTATGGGGACAGGTGCCCCAAAAGATGTGTTAAGCTTATCGCTACTAAGGAGCGCGGTAGCGCTCCGCCCCGCCAAGTCAAGAAAGTTTGACTGCGCTACTAGAGATATTATACGCGACAGGGAAAGAAGCCGTTTTCAGGTAGTTGTAGAGAGACAACTACAAATGACGGAAGAAAACAGATTGCGTGTGTGTGTTGGGGCATGAGAGTAGACCAAGTTAAAAAATCATCAAATTTTTATTACTCACCTGATATGCATCCATCTCAAATGGTAACACATATTCTCCTGTCTCCCATTTATACAAGGCCACTGACGGCCATGTGAGCCAACTACCGGCTATGAATACAGGTAGGGATGCACAGAACGCGGCTATGCCCTGTTTGACGTAGCCCTTTTGGATCCCCATATTGGCCTTTCAGTCCCCTTCTGGATAATTTGCTTCTCTTCTTCTTAATTTGTCACTTTCTTTTTCTCCTCTGAACTGTCTTCTTCTTCCTCTTAAATTGTTTCTCTTTTTTCTTACACGATCCTTTTCTTCCTCTTTTTTTCCTGTTACTTTCAAACTGTCTCCGTTTTCTTCTTTCACTTGAGTTATCCTCTATTAGTCTTCTAGCTTCTTGAATGCTTTTTATTCTTGGTTAGGTACTTTCATTATAATTATTATATGCACGGAATTAGTGTTGAACGTCTTCTGAACACCCTTTTGGATCCCCATATTGACCTTTCAGTCCCCTTCTGGATAATTTGCTTCTCTTCTTCTTAATTTGTCACTTTCTTTTTCCTTTGTCTTCTTCTTCCTCTTAAATTGTTTCTCTTTTCTCTTACACGATCCTTTTCTTCCTCTTTTTTTTACTTTCTTTTTCCTGCTACTTTCAAACTGTCTCCGTTTTCTTCTTTCACTTGAGTTATCCTATATTAATCTTCTAGCTTCCTGAATGCTTTTTATACTTGGTTAGGTACTTTCATTATAATTATTATATGCACGAAATTAGTGTTGGTCTTCTGAACAAGAACCGTCTTTTTTATTACCTTCGAAAGTTCACGATCTACAATCAATGAAAAAACATCTGTTTTCGCCTATATATTAACAGAGGGAGGCATTGTTTGACATTTATATCAATGCTTCATCTTACACCTCCTGATCATAAATACTGAAATACATATTGATAAATGCTGAAAAACACTGAAAGTGATATGATGATATTGCTGAAGATGATAAGAAAAGAATTGCGAAAGGATGTAACATAAATAATGCTGTAAATTATATGATTTTACGTTTGGTTTGTCGTCTGTTTGTCTGTGTATTACCGGAGGGTGTGTCCATGCCAGTCTAGTTGGCTTGGAGGGTATTGATAAATGCTGAAAAACACTGAAAGTGATATGATGATATTGCTGAAGATGATAAGAAAAGAATTGCGAAAGGATGTAACATAAAGAATGCTGTAAATTCAATGATTTTACGTTTGGTTTGTCGTCTGTTTGTCTGTGTATTACCGGAGGGTGTGTCCGTGCCAGTCTAGTTGGCTTAGAGGGTAACGCGTCTGCCTTTTAAGTGCTAGTTTTGCGGGTTCGATATCCGCCCCGGACGGGAATCGAACCCGCAACCTAGCGCTTACCAGGCAGACGATCTACCCTCCAAGCTAACTATGCTTGAAAAAAAAAAAAAAAAAAAAACTTTTTGTGTTCAAAAATTAAAACTGGGAAACGCAGATCGTT
>NW_007383370.1:0-1131 GCF_000475195.1 Diaphorina citri | reverse complement strand
ATTTCTAACATTCCTAAAGTGTGTGTACCAAAGTCGTTGTTGTACAAAAAGTGGATATTAAGCGATAAAGATTTTGCAATTTCGAATAACGTTTCAATGTTTTTAAACCTATTTCTATAAGATTTTTACTTTCCTTATCCTTCAATAAGGAAAGTATTGTAATTTGGCAAAAATTTGACTAGGGATTCCTCTTGTTTTTGAGTAGAACATGAGAAAACGACACGTGTAATGTATCGTAATGGGACAGTTAGGTAGCTACGATATTACGTTGAATGCACCAATTGAGGTGTCTCATGTGAGAGATAATGGAAGAGTTGCAATTGGGAAAAAAAAAGGAATTTTAATTGTGTTAAGCATATTTAAATGCTTGTCACAAACATCGTTCCCTGATTATTTCACCTAGATAAATTTCATGACATGACTTGGACTCGAACCACCAACCTCCAGATCCAAAGTCCAACGCGTTAACAACTGCACCGGGGGTGTGTTAATTTTTTTTTTTTTTTTTTTTTTTTTTTACTCACCTGATATGCATCCATCTCAAATGGTAACACATATTCTCCTATCTCCCATTTATACAAGGCCACTGACGGCCATGTGAGCCAACTACCGGCTATAAATACAGGTAGGGATGCACAGAACGCGGCTATGCCCTGTTTGACGTAGCCCTTTTGGATCCCCATATTGACCTTTCAGTCCCCTTCTGGATAATTTGCTTCTCTTCTTCTTAATTTGTCACTTTCTTTTTCCTTTGAACTGTCTTCTTCTTTCTCTTAAATTGTTTCTCTTTTCTCTTACACGATCCTTTTCTTCCTCTTTTTTTTCCTGTTACTTTCAAACTGTCTCCGTTTTCTTCTTCCACTTGAGTTATCCTATATTAATCTTCTAGCTTCTTGAATGCTTTTTATACTTGGTTGGGTACTTTCATTAAAATTATTATATGCACGGAATTAGTGTTGGTCTTCTGAACGAGTACCGTCTTTTTTACCTTCGAAAGTTCGCGATCTACAATCAATGAAAAAACATCTGTTTTCGCCTATAGATTAACAGAGGGAGGCATTGTTTGACATTTATATCAATGCTTCATCTTACACCTCCTGATCATAAATACTGAAATACATATTGATAAAT
>NW_007383369.1:0-5716 GCF_000475195.1 Diaphorina citri | reverse complement strand
AGAGAACTCTATTGACAACTCGGTGAAACCAAATAACGACATTGTTCAAGTAAATGATTGTGATAATAAAGATAAGAAATGTAAATTAGACAGAAATATTTCAATGTTCATAATGAATGCTACAAACTGACTGAAGCAATATAACCTACTCATTCGTTTTGGCAATATAATTTTTAGAAAAAATCCATCTCAAATTGATTGGCATTTTCGTGGAGGCGTTAGAGGTACTTCCAACACCTCTTTGTAGATTTGAACTCTGCGTCCAAATTGGATCGCCAAATGAGGAACATTAACTTGAAATATGAGTTCATTGGTGAAATAAGTATCAGAAATAATGCAAATTGAGTTTCTTTCTTCTTCATGTCCATTGCCCTGTCTTGGGTGCTATTTTAATAGCTATTCAGTTTATTTTAGTGCTATTTTAGTTTACCATCGCCATACAAATCGTGTACAAAGGAAAGACATGTATATAAATGAGGCCTTTTTAAACTGTTGGCATAATGGGACTTTTTAGTCTTAGCCGACAGTATAAACAAGGTAGGTAGGTACGTGTTCCAATTCCTTTTTAAACTGTTGGCATAATGGGACTTTTTAGTCTTAGCCGACAGTATAAACAAGGTAGGTAGGTACGTGTTCCAATTAAAATAAAAAATAATAAATAAGTTAAAGGCATTTCACCAATCTGTCACATTATCTTTAAAAGTAGAACCAAGTTCTGAGAGAAAAATTAATTTTTCCTCCCGATCTTTTTGGTCCCCATAGTTGTAACTCCGACGAGATTTTAGTTACATATTTGTAAAATGAACTCTTCATTTCTGTAAATTAGACAGAAATATTTCAATGTTCATAATGAATGCTACAAACTGACTGAAGCAATATAACCTACTCATTCGTTTTGGCAATAGCGTATAATTTTTAGAAAAAATCCATCTCAAATTGATTGGCATTTTCGTGGAGGCGTTACAGGCACTTCCAACACCTCTTGGTAGATTTGAACTCTGCGTCCAAATTGGATCGCCAAATGAGGAACATTAACTTGAAATATGAGTTCACCGGTGAAATAAGTATCAGAAATAATGCAAATTGAGTTTCTTTCTTCTTCATGTCCATTGCCCTGTCTTGGGTGCTATTTTAATAGCTATTCAGTTTATTTTAGTGCCATACAAATTGTGTACAAAGGAAAGACATGTAAATAAATGAGGCCTTTTTAAACTGTTGGCATAATGGGACTTTTCAGTCTTAGCCGACAGTATAAATAAGGTAGGTAGGTACGTGTTCCAATTAAAATAAAAAAGATTAAATAAGTTAAAGGAATTTCCTGATTTCACCAATCTGTCACATTATCTTTAAAAGTATAACCAAGTTCTGAGAGAAAAATTAATTTTTCCTCTCGATCTTTTTGGTCCCCATAGTTATAATTCCGACGAGATTTTAGTTACATATTTCTAAAATGAACTCTTCATTTTGTGATGAACCTCTCGTCTGAAGTTGTACAGAAGCAAGAGGTTAAGGTGTGTCCAAACATAGTCGACCGGCCGCCGATCGACAAGGTGGCACTGTGTTGTCGAGGCAATATGGACAGTTCAGTCGACATCGATCGACGGCCGGTCGATTTTGTCTGGACACACCTTAACATTTCACCCGTCCACATTCATCCACTGGGGTAGTAGCTTTGCAAAGCAATTAATAGCTCGCGACCTAAACGTGCTATTGGGATTGAGAAAGTTTGGAATGAGATTTCATATGATGTGAGGTCAAAGCGCCCACCTATTGAAAGCAGGCGGTATGGTCTCCTACCGTAAGAGCGATTCTGGTGAAATTGATTCTGTACGCAAAAGGCTAAGATCTAGTGAAAAAGCGGTGTAAAGTGAGTAAGGCTGGTGTTTTACGGTCGAGTGTACTGGCGGGCGGAAAACACTGCCTTTACATCTCAAGCCAATAAATTATACCGGTATTACCAATATACCAATTTATTATGACGGTTTCACCGACGTATTATACCAATTTTCCACCGGTTTGAACGGTGCTTTAGGTCTGTTGAACCTCCTCATTTATTTGGGAGGGAGGTGGTACCTATGAAACAACATAATATCAGAAGGAACATTTTAATTTGATTACATTGACCACTTCTCTATTTTTTTTTTTTTTTTTTTTTTTTAAGAGGTTTGACAGAGGGAACTGTAACTCTAGGGTCTTATCGTCCCGAAATCGGAGAGAGAAGGAAGACAGGATAGGAGAAAGCCAGCCGTTCCGAGAACGAACATTATCCCATCAGGATAAAATCCGCCCCGGGCGGGAATCGAACCAGCGGCCTAGCGCTTACAAGACAGACGCACAACCAACTAAGCTAACTAGGCTGGCCAAAAATGTTTTGTTTAGGGATAGAATCGGGGATAGGAAAAGATACCTTTCGGGCCAAAAACGGCCACTTTCGGCCTCCCCATGATCCAGTATTTTCCGTTACAAATGGTTTTTCTCTTGATAGAGAGGTGGTAATCCAAATTATAGACAGATACATATTTTTAGTATAGGTTTTCACTATACCTTTCGCTTTTTTAGGAGTCCCGCAGGGACATTCAAGGGACAAAGTGTTTCAGGGACAAGGTATCACTGTACATATTTTAGGGCCCCCTGAATGTCCCAGTGGGGCCCCTAAATGCACGGGAACTCCCGCGCTGCAGGAGCTGCGGGGATCAAACATGACGGGAGGCGCGCAAACGTAAAGAGTTCGAAGCGCCACCTGGCCTATAATAACACGAAGTAAAGTTGCATGATTTTTCGGCATTGAATATACGCCAGTCTATACAGTACTTTCAGTAAAAATGTTAACCGTATAATTTTGAATTTGCTCGTCACTTTTCAGGGGGATGTTTGCCTCAGTGAGGAGATGCAGATCCATAGCTACGGGCGAAGTTTTTGCCGCCAAATTCTCGAGTCGAACCCGGTACGGTGAGGATTGCACCAAAGAGATTCACCATGAGATTGCTTTGCTGTCACTGTGCTCGCCATCGCCTCGTATTGTCAAACTACATGACGTGTTCCAAACAGAGAAGGAGCTTATTATTGTCATGGAATAGTGAGTACTTACTGAACATTCTCATTTAATCAAAGTCTTAATTATACTTACCTTACCATTTCAGTGGGTACGTAGGTGGTACTCACCTATTTTGGTGTTTACTATACTTACATAAATCCAAACAGAGAAGGAGCTTATTATTGTCATGGAATAGTGAGTACTTACTGAACATTCTTATTTAATCAAAGTCTTAATTATACTTACCATTTCAGTGGGTACGTAGGTGGTACTCACCTATTTTGGTGTTTACTATACTTACACAAATCTGCGTAAGGGTTGTAAATGGGATATAGATAATTTCCAAAAGTCTTAATTATACTTACCTTACCATTTCAGTGGGTACGTAGGTGGTACTCACCTATTTTGGTGTTTACTATACTTACATAAATCTACCAACCTCAGTGGTGCAGTTGTTAACGCGTTGGACTTTGGATCTGGAGGTTGGTGGTTCAAGTCCAAGTCATGTCATGAAATTTATCTAGGTGAAATAATCAGGGAACGATGTTTGTGACAAGCATTTAAATATGCTTAACACAATTAGAATTCCTTTTTTACTTACATAAATCTGCGTAAGGGTTGCAAATGGGATATAGATAATTTCCAATTGATCTATCAGACCATTCTGAAACAGGTGTTTTCAGCAACTATTATTATTATTATTTTATTTAGTGTACCATAGATAATTTCCAATTGATCTATCAGACCATTCTGAAACAGGTGTTTTCAGCAACTATTATTATTATTATTTTATTTAGTGTACCTATTTTAGAGGGAACCGTAACTGCTTTGACAGAGGGAATCGTCCCGAGAACAAACTAAAGTGCTCTTTCCCAAAATCAATCCCGGTTTTCTCTTATTTTCAGCGCCCCTGGTGGTGACATGCAAACCATAATCGATGACAACTTGGTCCCATTCGAGTCAGATGTTGTCAAGTTTATGCAGCAACTAGTGGAAGGTTTGGCATACCTGCACCATCGGAAGATAGCTCATCTTGACATCAAGGTAAGGATGAACGTTAAAGGTTCCAGTATTAAGGTGTGTCCAAACATCCAAACATTGTCGACCGGCCGTCGATCGACGAGGTAAATCTATGTGGTCGAGGTAGTGTGGACTGTTCGGTCGACCATGTGTGGATACATCTTTATGTGTCCAAACATCCAAACATTGTCGACCGGCCGTCGATCGACGAGGTAAATCTATGTGGTCGAGGTAGTGTGGACTGTTCGGTCGACATCGATGGACTACCGATCGACCATGTGTGGATACATCTTTAGGGCCTTGGGTTTAATAATACTAAACATAATGCTGAGGGCAAAATTTCATACCTGTCTCGGCTAGGATTGAATCCGCGTCCTCCTGTTTACCAGGCGAGCGCCACCACCAAGGCAGGTAGTGTGCTCTTTCCACCTCTAATGGATTTTTTCTAAGTGATCTATCACTAGGCTAACAGTGTCCCTAAATTATTACTTGTCTTTTTTAAAGTGTTTAACGTGACTTTATAACTGCTAAGGTGGCTAACAGTGTCCCTAAATTATTACTTGTCTTTTTTAAAGTGTTTAACGTGACTTTATAACTGCTAAGGTATTAGTAATACTCACCTTAATTTCGACATGAATATTCGCTCATCTATATTATCAGACTTTAGAATCTTGGCTCCCACTAGGATCAGCATTCCTAAGATGAGAACACCACAGATCGGGACTGCAATGGTTGCTGTTCGATACCACACGTGCTGATTGGAGTACAAATAGTTTGCAGGTAAGTCAGCATCTGAAAGGGAAAAGTATGAGAACATCAAGCTATGAGACTTTGGGTAACAATGGGAAGAGAATGATTGATCACATTGATCTATGAGAATTTGGTTAACAATTCTAGTTAGCGTTAATCTAATAAATTAATCTCTCTACACTTGAAAGCAAATCACAGTGGATAATGAATTGTATTAAGTTTGCTAATCCTGTGTAATGTGTGACCCATTAGGCAGATACGCATAAGAGGCTAAATTGCTAAAAGTAGCTTTCGAGTTGGTAATGAGTCCATTAACGTATGTAGGTAGGTATCTACCCACGGACACACTGGCCCCCATTGCAGGGTGTATCCTTAATGCCAAGCACATTGCATACCTCAGAATAGAATGTACGGGGTATTAGTGGATGTGTCATTTTCACCTCCTATTTCACGGTATGTTCTAACTACCTGAGGCAAAGGTAAGAAGCGCATTGCATACCTCAGTATAGAATATACATATTCACGCCTATTAGTGGATGTGTCATTTTCACCATCTACGTATTTCGCGGTATGTTCAAACTTCCTATGCAGGGTGTATTCCTTAATGCTAAGCACATTGCATACCTCAGAATAGAATGTACGGGGTATTAGTGGATGTGTCATTTTCACCTCCTCTTTCACGGTATCTATGTTCAAACCATTCAAACTACCTAAAGCAGAGGTAAGAAGCGCATTGCATACCTCAGTATAGAATATACGGGACATTGTACTGTATCATATTCACGCGTACCTATTAGTGGATGTGTCATTTTCACCATCTATGTATTTCGCGGTACGTAAAGGTAACTTTTAAGTTCCGAGTTTATTATTGCTAAATAATTCTAGGTTAATCTAGGGCATACTCACTCGATG
>NW_007383368.1:0-5717 GCF_000475195.1 Diaphorina citri | reverse complement strand
ATATGATACGTCACGAGGTATAAATTTAGAGATATCTGAGGTGGCAATGTTACATAAATCTCCGGAAAGAGAAGAACCCTGACGTATACTATTTTCCAACTTATGGACGGAAGATTTTTCTCCGTCAATTTTCACTGAAATTTGGGGTTCGCTCAGGAAATTATTAATATACATGTACATAGGTCCTCCTACATTTTGTTGTATTAGTTTTTCTAATACTGATACCTTGGAAACACGATCAAAAAATTTGGCGATATCCAAAAAAACGGCTATAACATGTTCTCTATTTTGGAAAGCAACAGCAACTTCATGTTCTAGTATCACCAGATTGTCCATAGTTGACCTTTGCCTTCTATTTCCACTCTGGTATTGGTCTATCATCTTCTTGTTTTCTACTAACCATTTTAATCTCTTGCTGATCATTTTCTCCATGATTTTATTGCTGCAGGATAATAGGGATATCGGTCTATAATTCTCCGCTATGAGTGCATTCTTCTTAGGTTTCAAAACAGGTACAATTAAAGCAGTTTTCCAGACTTTTGGAAATAGACCATTAATCCAAATATGGTTGAATATATCCAACAGTTTTTCCAGGGCACGCTGAGGGAGCTGAATAATCAATTGATAACAAACTCCATCCAGTCCCGGTGCATGAGATCTACATTTCGCAAATGTTGAGATCAGCTCGTTATAGGTGAAAGGTACATTATAATATTCCATCTCTGTATTACTGGGTGACTTCAATATCCGTTCCCTTGCCGCTTTGTCACGAATAAATTCCTCATTATAAATAGTGTTGGCAGAATTTTGTACATAATAATGAGCTAGGATCTCACACATCTCTCTCTTATTCGTTGTAATCTGGTGTTGGGTGTTTTTTAGGGCCGCAATTGGATTATATGGTTTCCTTCCCTTGACACGTCTTATCTGAGCCCACATATCCGTAATAGACAATGGCTTGTCTATAGAACTCACAAAACTTGACCATGACTTTCTTTGCTCGGACAACATGACTCTTCTCGCTTTTGACCGACATCTCTTAAACTCGATGAAATTTACTGGAATCGGATTCCTTCTGAAGTTTTTCAAGGCCCGCTTTTTATCTTGGATCGCGTTTCGTACTTCCTCAGACCACCACGGTACAAGCTGTTTCATTTTGGACGTGTCAAGAATAGGTATGGCGACTTTGGCGGCCTTCAACATGTTGTCGTTCATTGTTTCTAAACATTTATCTATATCTGTTATTTCGTTTATTTTTGTATCAAAGTTAATATTCATCTTATAAGTACCCCAGTCTGCTTTCTTGAACAACCAGACTTCTCTCTTGCTGTGTTGCGAAGCATTATGATTAATGAATTCAACAAGGATAGGATAATGGTCTGAATGACAAAGATCATCATGAACTGACCACTGAACATCTAACACAAGGGAACTGCTGGCCAGAGTCAAGTCAATAGAAGATATAGAACCGTAAGAAAAGTTCAGGTGCGTGGCTTCATTGCTGTTCAATAGGCAAATATCTTGATTATCCATGAGCAGTGTTTCAATCTGGGAGCCATTGTGATCCGTCCTAACACCTCCCCAAACAGGACTGTGAGCATTGAAGTCCCCACAAATCACATAGGGGCGGGGCAGTTGACGTATGACAGTAGAAAGTTCATCTTGCGTTACTCTATGATCTGGAGGTATATAAAGTGAACAGACAGTGAGGACATGATTAAGTCTTGAGGATCTAATCTGAACTGCGACTACTTGGAGCGGGCTATTTATCGAAATGGATTCAGAATATACAGATCTATGAACCATAATCATTACGCCTCGGCATGCCACCAATCCATCCAGATAATCTTTACGGTACATAACATAATTGTTGAATCCCGCTACGTTCCTGTTAGGTAACAGGTGGGTTTCTTGTAGACATACTACGAAAGGTTTACATTGTTTTAATAATAATTCTAGATTTTTCTTTTTCCCTATAAACCCATTAATATTCCATTGTATAATAGTTGGACATAAAATATTCCTAGACCTATTGGGTGTATCTGTCATAAGATAGTAAAATTAGTTTGAAAATAAAACCATACCATAACACTAACAAAGGGTTTGGCCTAATGTCTTGAATAAAGAGCATTAGGTGTTTAAGGTATCGAATTAAAAAGATTATAAAACATTCTCTTCTGTTTAAAAAACCATTGCAAATAATCCAAACTATAAACAAAACAATCCTGTAAGAAAAAATATTAATTAGTTTGGACATAAATAAGAATGTAAAAGAAAGAAATAAAAATGAAAGATGAACATAAATATAACAATCAGGTTTTCTATAAATAGAAAACAAAAACTTAAAAATACAATATGGGTAGGTACCTATTATCCTAAATGAGGACTAGGTACGTTCATATCCATCATATCAAAATCATTGTCGAACGTATTCTTACTAACTAAGACATTATCATTTCTATTACTTGTACTTGAATTTAACATACTATTTTTACTAGGTACCAAGGGGTTAACATAACCATTTTCAACCATACTAGCATAGGTACGAGTACCATTGCTGGAAGACGCATTTTGATTCAACTGCATTTTCACATCATTGATAGACAGATTTTCATCATGAGTTCCTCTAGCTGTCTCCGTCCTGGTATCAATATGAAAGTTATTCTTGTAGGGGACTTGTTGCTGAACATCAGGCTTGGCTTTCTCAGGGGAAATCTGCCTCGACTTTTTCATATCAGGATCTCTGTAGTCAAATGATTCGCGTTTCTTGTTGTTTCGGTTGAAGTTCTTATTTGAGTTTCCTTGCTTCGTGTTACGCGGGAAAAAGTTCTTATTTGAAACATAGGGTAAGGGTTGCGGGGTGTACTTTTGAATGGGATCCTCCAATGTTGTTGATTGGAACGAGAAAACCTTGGGGAAGTTCACATCAGGTTCAGCAAGAGCGGCAAACGAGTTCTGGGTTCGGACGGAGTAGGTAGCATTGGCACGGGGAATTGCTTTGGATGCTTCTTGGAATACCATCCGGCGAGTACTCATCAACATTTTCATCTCTTTCTGTCTCTTCATCTCAGGGCAGCTATCATCCTTGGGTGTATGGGGACCTTGACAGTTGACACACTTGACTACCGCAGGAATTTGGCATTGATGGTCATTACCATCCAGAACTTGATAACATGTTTTGCAAAGAGTATTACCTCGACATACTTTAGTCGTATGTCCGAACCTGGAACATTTGAAGCATTGCACCACGCGCTGGATAAACGGCGCACATTCTATTTTGCAATACCACAGGAACACATGAGTGGGGATATCCTGTCCCTGAAACACAACTTTAATACTGCGACTTCTTACATACTTGACAACTTTGTCTTCACCAACAATTCTCCTGTTCAGTCTTTGTACTGAAACAACCTTGAAAGAACCAGCATTGATTGAGTTTTTAATCTCATCATCTTCAAAATCCTCGTCAATATCACGCAGAATGGCAACACGGTTCACAAAAGCGAACGGAATGAAGGCGTCATATGATTTCGCAAGCTCTTGATTCTGAACAATTTCATTAGCAGTTTTAGCATTGGAGCAAGTAATGAGTAACTTACTCCTATTGAGACGCGTAACTTGTCTTACATCCGAAGCCACACTCACAATACTCTCCAATACCTTACCAACCTTCTGATTAGGAATGAACGGTATAGAATTATCAGCCGCGCGCCTGGATTGAACGATCAGTTTGTACGAATCGTATGTCTGATACTCCTCGTACAATATTGTCTCCCTCTCCTTCCTTGCCTCCATGCTCTTGTCAGGCGGGGGTTTCCCGCCACCCCCCTCCGTCTCCATCTCGACTTGCTGCCTAGCGCATCGAGAGAGAAGAGAGAGAGAACACGATGAGATGAAAAGAGAAAGAAATTGAAGCTAAATTTTCAAAGTGTTGAAAATGAATATTTATTGTGACTGGCCAAAATGCTGGGAAAATTTGACAAGGGGTTATGTATAAGGGAAAATTAATAGAAATGCTTAAAAAAGTCACTTCTCACACGAAAATCAAAAAACTAACACGACAGAAATGTTTATCGTATAAAAAATAGGTACTATGCAAAAAATCACCACTCAAAACGAAGGATTTCCACTAGAAAACAATTTATAAACAGGGAGCAAAAATGCACGCACCTCACGCAAAATTGTTTCCTCGCGAATGGAATGGAAAAGTAATTCATTTGTAAAATCGACTGAAAATTGAGTCCATTCTGGAGTAAAAAAAGAGAGGGTAAAGAGTCTATCTTGTAGGCGCTATGTCGCGGGTTCGATTCCCGCCCGGGGCGAAGTTTATTCTAAAAAGATAAGGTTCTTTCAAGGAACGGTTACTAGGGAAAAAAAGCTACCCACAAACCTACATCTACATTTGTTCTTACATTTTAGGCACAATAATACGAAATATATTACCTACGTATTACAAACAACGATTACCACGATGTACCTGCATTTTTTTAAGCCCAGGTTTTTGAGGGGACGGTAAGACCTCGGCAGTTGTAGTCCCTAAAGGGAAAAAAACGGCTAACTGCTCAGCTGAGATATCTTACCTTGTAGCCAAGTAGAATACCATTGTGATGTTGAGGAGGAGGCGGTGACCATTTGACAAATGCTGACGTTAGATTGAGTACGCCAGCACTCATTGCTTCTGGAGCCGCACTAGGGACATCCTCTAGTGATTGTACTAACATAGAATTACTCGGTTGTCCTGCAAAATAATAGGGACGAATAAATAGTTTTCATCATTGTCTGGCCGGGGAACGTTAAACAGGGAGTAGATCGCCAGCACTCATTGCTTCTGGAGCCGCACTAGGTACATCCTCTAGTGATTGTACTAACATAGAATTACTCGGTTGTCCTGCAAAATAAAAGGGACGAATAAATAGTTTTCATCATTATCTGGCCGGGGAACGTTAAACAGGGAGTAGACCAGCTTAGTCTGGCTGGGGAACGTTAAACAGGGAGTAGACCAGCTTAGTCTGGCTGGGGAACGTTAAACAGGGAGTAGACCAGATTAGTCTGGCTGGGGAACGTTAAACAGGGAGTAGACCAGCTTAGTCTGGCTGGGGAACGTTAAACAGGGAGTAGACCAGATTAGTCTGGCTGGGGGACTATAAACAGGGAGTAGACCAGCTTAGTCTGGCTGGGGAACGTTAAACAGGGAGTAGACCAGATTAGTCTGGCTGGGGGACTATAAACAGGGAGCCTACCAGCTTAGTCTGGCTGGGGAACGTTAAACAGGGAGTAGACCAGCTTAGTCTGGCTGGGGACTTTAAACAGGGAGTAGACCAGCTTAGTCTGGCTGGGGGACTATAAACAGGGAGCCTAAATTTTCCTTGCTAAAGAAACAGCAAAGGTTGAGTGCGAAGGGCATCCACTCGTAAAATTTGTAGCCAAAACCAAATGTCAGCCCAAAGCAATCACCCTAGTTAGGGCTGATTGAGAGGCTGACGAAACACGCCGACCCCGTCTGTACACGGGAAAAGGCGAAGAAAAAAGATGAAGAAGATTCAACAATTCAACTGTAATAAGTTTTAAGGCGGTCTCTTCTTGATCCCTTGTGTGCCGCGTCCATTTTAGTTTAGGACTATTGCACCAAACAAATCAACTTTTTTTTTTAAGAGGTTTGACAGAGGGAACTGTAACTGCTATGATCTTATCGTCCCGAAATCGAAGAGAGAAGGAAG
>NW_007383367.1:1171-5717 GCF_000475195.1 Diaphorina citri | reverse complement strand
GATAAGTTGAGCAAGGTCGAGCGTGGTGAACAGACCGTCCGACACCTTCCAGGCCGTCTGGTACCTTCATGTATTGCTCTTATGGTTGGATTACATGAGGCCAGTAGGCAGTCCAGCTACTGGCCTTGTGTAAAAACACTACTGGCATCCATTCCAGTCCAGTCCATTCCAGATAGTTGGGCAGATTTAATTAGATTTATATGTGTACACCAGTGTATTTGGCCAATTAGGCTGGAATGTCACTGGACACTAGTGATGATTACACGAGGCTAGTAGCTAAACTGCCTTGCTTAGATGAAATTCATTAGAGGAAAATGTTAGAACAAGAATTTCCTTCTAGAATGCTAGGCTAGCCATTCACTATCAGGTAGACCTGACAGGTACACCTGATCAGGTCTACCTGATACCTGAGGAGCACACACACTACCAGGTAGACCTGACAGGCGGACCTGATCAGGTGTACCTGTCAGTTCGAAAGAATAGTGAGTAGCTTTCTTGAGAGTCGGCGACATTAGAGGTATAACTTTCATGCTAAATCACATGTAGCTTCTGACGCCTCTTTGCCTCTCTACTATGTTGAATGATACATCGTGTATTACCTATGTTGAAATAACCGTAGAAGCAAGTATTATGGAAGCTAGTAGTTTTTATAGTCTATACGTGGACCTGAACCTCACTAGTGAGTAGCTTTCTTGAGAGTCGGCGGCATTAGAGGTATAACTTTCATGCTAAATCACATGTAGCTTCTGACGCCCCTTTGCCTCTCAACTATGTTGAATGATACATCGTGTATTACCTATGTTGAAATAACTCAGGTGTGGTACAGGTACAGCTTCCTCTTGGTTATATTGAACCATGTAGGGTCACAGCTTGTTTCACACCCTGTATAAATCACGTCGGGTATTATTTGTTCCCGATTTTGAAAATTTGGACCGATTGCAATACTTTCATTACTAGTATAGCTCGCTATACTGTAGTAATAGAAAGTAAAAATTGTTTCCTTTGAGAAACCGAGACGATTTCCCCTCTTCTGAAGCGCAATTACTCTTTTTTGGCGTGGTACCTGGTCTGTACTAAACCATAGGAAATCCGCCATCTTGAAGATAAGAAATCTTTACCTTTCCCTAATGGAAAATAGGAAAATGCCCGTAGACACTTGCAAGGTCACATTTTTGACCCGTTACTCCTCTTCTTTGGATTCTTGATGTAACAAATGTAAGACTCTGGAGTCTTTTAACACATTGTATCCTGAACTTTCAGCGATTCATGCTCTAATTATTGCTCTATATTACTGGCACTTCTATTTAACAGGCTGTGTTAGCTTAACAGACCTTCTAGGGACTGGCAAATTATTGGTGCCTTCTAGGGACCACGCAAAACCTTCACTGATAAGTTTCAGTTTAAAAGAAACATCCTTAACAGGCTGTGTTAGCTTAACAGACCTTCTAGGGACTGGCAAATTATTGGTGCCTTCTAGGGACCACGCAAAACCTTCACTGATAATATGTTTCAGTTTAAAAGAAACATCAGCTTTTTCCGCCCCAAAGGAAAGGGAAAAATATTTTTAAGGATAAGAAGTAAAGATAACGTCAAAATATAAGAAGACAAGAGAGTAGTCGTTTCCTCTCCGGAGGGACGTTTCGTATTTGCTGTCGCAATTTGTTACCTGAGATGGAGAAGAGGAACCTAAATCAAGAAAACAGTTGAAGTTACGATGTTACCTGTTCTAGAACAGATTTACTAGTATATATATAATTTGTTACCTCATCGAGACAAAGTAGACGGCTAAACTCTGTAGCCACATGGAGAGTAAGGAAAGGGAAAAATATTTTTAAGGATAAGAAGTAAAGATAACGTCAAAATATAAGAAGACAAGAGAGTAGTCGTTTCCTCTCCGGAAGGTCGTTTCGTATTTGCTGTCGCAATTTGTTACCTCATCGAGACAAAGTAGACGGCTAAACTCTGTAGCCACATGGAGAGGTCAATTGACATTTCCAAGTTCTAACCCAGTGTCGAATATTCAAAACCCCTAGTGCCCTATATCACAAAAGTATGGAAAAAGACCCATCTATAATTCCATATTTTGATCTAATTCATCCAAATACGAAATTTTACCTTTCCATTGGCTAGTACACTTGTAAGGTGGTTTTCCAATTTTCCATACTTTGGTGAAACATGGTGCAGAAGATTGTGGGGTGTATCGAGAATCCCTTTGATCTTAAAAAATTCAGGAAACCTAAAAAAAGGGTCTTTTATTCTCAGTAAAACATTTGGTCATAAGACGCGTTATCTTTCCCAAATAACTTCTTGGATATTGAGCCATCAAGTGGTTCTTTACCAGACGCTTTAGAAATTCCTACCGGAACAGCATTATCACATCGTGGAATTCCAAGAGAGTTATTGTTTTATTTCTTTTGATTCTAAGGGCACCCTGACAGCTATTAGAGACTAATATCTTATTGTTTAACATGTTTGCAAGGACAAATAACTCGGGTGTAGGTCAACAGATTCTCAGTAAAACATTTGGTCATAAGACGCGTTATCTTTCCCAAATAACTTCTTGGATATTGAGCCATCAAGTGGTTCTTTACCAGATGCTTTAGAAATTCCTACCGGAACAGCATTATCACATCGTGGAATTCCAAGAGAGTTATTGTTTTATCTCTTTTGATTCTAAGGGCACCCTGACAGCTATTAAAGACTAATATCTTATTGTTTAACATGTTTGCAAGGACAAATAACTCGGGTGTAGGTCAACAAGGGTTTTTTGGGATCTCGCATCAATATTTCAAGTCACCCTTCGTAGATTCGTAAAAGCTTAACCCATTTTTTGGGGCTGTTTGCCCTACACCTAAGCTTCAGAGTAGACTTTCTGTGTATGGAGTTAGGCAATGTTACCCTTAGTAACTATTGTTGTTCGAAGAACTAGAAATAATACAAATTGATCAGATGATTTCTTGATCTCGAGATTTCTACTTCCTCTGGATTCCGTTGGTACCCTTTCTTCTTGGCTAAGCTTCAGAGTAGACTTTCTGTGTATGGAGTTAGGCAATGTTACCCTTAGTAACTATTGTTGTTCGAAGAACTAGAAATAATGCAGATTGATCAGATGATTTCTTGATCTCGAGATTTCTACTTCCTCTGGATTCCGTTGGTACCCTTTCTTCTTGCCTCAAGTCACTCCAGATAGCAGACTTCAGCAGTAATCCCATCCATAAGTAAGTGCCTAAGAGAGGAATAGAAATTTAGGAGTATAAAATAAAAGGGAAATTTATGAAGCCGTGGGGATATAGTGTCGTTATACCGGCGATTTAGAAGATGTTCCTCTTGGCAGTGAAGCTGAATAGGGTGAATGCGATCCCTTCAACATGGTAGCTAATTGTGGCTAGGATGGATTAAAAAATAGCCCATTTTACGATTTTTTAGGAGCATAGTCTGCATAGTCAATACTCACCAGTACATATTTAAATCTTTAAGTCTTTATTGAAATAAGTAGTCATGTACCAGGTACTACAGGTCTATTGACAACAGGGTTTACCCCGGTTTTATGCCACGAATACCTGAGTATGCCTCTATACTAGTCATATCTCTGACAAGGTTATAGAAGAAACTGTATCCAATAACAATAACCGGGTTGTCACATGTTTCTCGCTATCAGACAACACATACCAAACTAGTTTAGTCACTAAAATGTCTCCTGTATAGATAGGTGTATGGTAACGCAGTTTTGCCAAGTAGTGGGATGTGTACGACCTTTCATTGAAAATATTTGCACAAGGTGTCTTGTGTGGTGACCGTAGTCCAAGAAAACAACAGAGACAAATGGTGAGTTTCTTTGTAGCCCCTAAAGGTGTGTCGATGGACGAGGTGAATCTATGTTGTCGGGGCAGTGTGGACGGTTCATTCGACATCGGTCGACGGCCGGTCGACTAAGTGTGGACACACTTGCAGCCTTTTAGTTGTAAAGCCTATACAAATCAAATGGAACTTAACAGGCTGTGTGGTGACCGTAGTCCAAGAAAACAACAGAGACAAATGGTGAGTTTCTTTGTAGCCCCTAAAGGTGTGTCGATGGACGAGGTGAATAATTGTTGTCGGGGCAGTGTGGACGGTTCATTCGACATCGGTCGACGGCCGGTCGACTAAGTGTGGACACACTTGCAGCCTTTTAGTTGTAAAGCCTATACAAATCAAATGGAACTTAACAGGCTGTGTTAGCTTAACAGACCTTCTAGGGACTGGCAAATTATTGGTGCCTTCTAGGGACCACGCAAAACCTTCACTGATAATATGTTTCAGTTTAAAAGAAACATCAGCTTTTTCCGCCCCAAAGGAAAGGGAAAAATATTTTTAAGGATAAGAAGTAAAGATAACGTCAAAATATAAGAAGACAAGAGAGTAGTCGTTTCCTCTCCGGAAGGTCGTTTCGTATTTGCTGTCGCAATTTGTTACCTCATCGAGACAAAGTAGACGGCTAAACTCTGTAGCCACATGGAGAGGTCAATTGACTCCTCCACCGTTCGGTCTTTTTTCGTTTTTTTTTTTT
>NW_007383367.1:0-1112 GCF_000475195.1 Diaphorina citri | reverse complement strand
GAAAGACAAAAAAAGCAAGCGGAATTTTCTTGAAATCAGTTGACAAAAAAATTAATTTATGCACGTCACAACTGATAAGGTTCGGAGCAAGCGAGAGTTTTTTCGTTCGAAGTGCAGATATTTTTTATTGTGCCCTCGTTTAACAGCTTCTCGGTTGTGTATGTGGTTTTTTTTTATGGACGCTTAATGCTCTTATAGCGCAGAGTCGCAGACACACCTGTTTAGATTTCTGTACTGCGAGGAGCTTATTCCCAATTGGGAATGTAGGACAGGCGGACCAACATAGGACCGCATATATTAGACCCAGGATATGACAATGAAATCGTTTACAACTCTGCGCGCAGGAATAACAATGATTACTGTTAAATATGTTACTCATATCTAAATACATATTCTGTACTGGGTAACTGGGATGCTCCTTTGTTGACGCATTTCATATGAGCAATATACATAGGACTAGATGTTAAGTATGTTCACGTGTGTGTAATATAAACAATAGAAATGTAGTAAATTATTAAACGAACAAAGCGAAGCCAAAGTTTTTGCTGATGATTTTTCATATACCTAACCTTCCTGTCTGTTTGTTCCGAGTAAACTCTCAGTTGACCGTGTGCAAAGCGGACTTTTGATAAAGGCCCTTTCTCTCTTGTCGTGAGTTTCATCCGATTTTTTTCCCCGAATGTCCTCTAGCTCTAGGGCTGTAGGCAATGTAATTTAAATGAGAGTGTTTTCACGACACGATTTTCCCCGAACGACACATGGGAACGGACCTTTAGGCGTTTTAACACTGGAATACCAGGTCGTTCACGCCGCTAAAGCGGACCTTGTAAGTTGAACTTGGTTCACAGAATTCCAGCAGATCCTGTATAACGCACTCTCGTTTTTTAATTAACTGTACTTGGAACGTTAGTGCGATGAGTTCTGTTCTCACATACAAGTCTTAAGAGGGAGTCATGAACATTTAATTTCAATAGCAACTTCCTCTGAGCAATTGCTCGTGGATTAATTCCAAGCTAGATTTTGCCGACAGGACAGATAAGTTGAGCAAGGTCGAGCGTGGTGAACAGACCGTCCGACACCTTCCAGGCCGTCTGGTACCTTCATGTATTGCT
>NW_007383366.1:0-5723 GCF_000475195.1 Diaphorina citri | reverse complement strand
AATAGCTGTATTAGTTTGTTGTTATTATTCAAATCAAACTCAAATCTCAATTCTTTGTGGTAAAACAGAGCTTTTTCAAAACTTTTCTGGATATCACAGCATTACTAAGTGCTTCCTTTGCAATCAATATTCATATTTCAATAACCTTTTCACGCTGGTAATGCTACCACTCGTCGTTACTCGTGAGGGAAAGAATAGCTGTATTAGTTTGTTGTTATTATTCAAATCAAACTCAAATCTCAATTCTTTGTGGTAAAACAGAGCTTTTTCACAACATTTGTGGATATGACAGCATTACTAAGTGCTTCCTTTGCAATAGATATTCATATTTCAATAACCTTTTTACGCTGGTAATGCTACCACTGGTCGTTACTCCACTAAAGTAGCTACTCAAAAGTCCTCACGAGGCTACACCCGAACTCCAAGCACAGAGCAGAAAATAAATTCAAACCCGCCGGGAATCGAACCCGTGATTTCCGGCGTGTAAGCCTAGTGATATACCCACTCTGCTCCATTATCATGTGGTCAAATGTCCAAATAAATGAGGATAAATTCTATGCTTCGGCTGGGGTCGAACCCACGCCCTCCTGTTTACCAGGCAAACTTCGAGACTGTCAAATGTCCAAATAAATGAGGATAAATTCTATGCTTCAGCTGGGGTCGAACCCACGCCCTCCTGTTTACCAGGCAAACTTCGAGACCTCCGTTCAGGATAAAATCCGCCAAGACGCGTTACTCTCCAAGCTAACTAGATTAGTCTTTTTTCCAAAATACAGATTAGTTTTTTTTTCCAAATTTGAGAGCTATTCCTTCCCGTTTCTGAATCAATGAGCTAAATCTGCTAAATTATTATATACTCACGATGATGAGAGCATTCTCAACCAATACCGACAGAATATCATCGACACCTAAGTACCTTATTGTTAATTAGACACCCAAGACCCAAATCGAGTTCCGCCTCTTTCGCAGATACCTAGACATTACACACACCTTGTCCTGAAGTTGAAGCAACGATTGATGCAATTTAACAATTCGTTTGAGCTGTTCCATCTCCAACGTTTCTCTCTTTGCTTTCACGCTCTCTCTCCGCATCTTCATCTTCAGTACCCAGCATGAGTCCACTGCTACTCATGTTACACCTCTTAGGTACCACCTCACAACTATTGACATGAACGCTCAGTATAGGGGATATAACGAGGAAGGCGGCAAATTTGAACACGTAGGCTACAGGACGGGAAGTGTCGTTGTATAACTCCAGTACACATCTTCATCTTCAGTACCCAACATGAGTCCACTGCTACTCATGTTACACCTCTTAGGTACCACCTCACAACTATTGACATGAACGCTTAGTATAGGGGATATAACGAGGAAGGCGGCAAATTTGAACACGTAGGCTACGGGACGGGAAGTGTCGTTGTATAACTCTAGTACGTAGAACACCTGGGGAATAAAGAGGGAAACTTTTTATTTTAAAAAGAGATTTGACAGAGGGAACTGTAACTGCTAAGGTCTGATCGTCCCGCAATAATTTGAACACGTAGGCTACGGGACGGGAAGTGTCGTTGTATAACTCTAGTACGTAGAACACCTGGGGAATAAAGAGGGAAACTTTTTATTTTAAAAAGAGATTTGACAGAGGGAACTGTAACTGCTAAGGTCTGATCGTCCCGCAATTGAAGAGAGAAGGAAGACAGGATAGGAAAAAGCCAGCCGTTCCGAGAACGAACATTATCCCATCAGGATAAAATCCGCTCCGGGCGGGAATCGAACCCGCGGCCTCGCGCTTTCAAGGCAGACGCGCTACCAACTAAGCTAACTAGGCGTGCAGGAAACTCTTCATTTCAAATTAAATAGACCATCGACGCTTACTTAGGCGTCTTAGGTCAAAGAAAAAGGGCACAAAAAATGAGGAACTAGGGAATTTTACTTTTTCTTCAACTACTTCCCCGCGAGATAAATGGATTTAAAAAATACCGGTAAATCTTGAACTCTGACGTCACAGCATACGCTTCCGCACACGATGACGTCACATCAACTGTCCCGACTAAAGCTCCCTTGTAGGCAACGCAATGTGTGTTTGTTTGTGCGTGTGTGTGCGCGTGCATGCGCGCATTCATTTCTGGTCATTTCTCCCTCTCTCTCTCTCTTTTTTTTTCTTGCCATGAAGTTGCTGCCACCGGAGACCTTTTGCGGCCGCAACTCTAAAATCTTAAACGAGATAATATGTATGGATACCTACTATGGATAAATTCCTTAGAAGGTCATACCTTATTGTAGCAGTCCGACAAGTAGATATACTTCGAGTACCGATCCACATAGGGGATCATATGTATGGTATCCCCGGGGGTCGAACCATGGAAACTGAATGTCTGCAAACATTGCCACGATTCGCACGACCAAATCTTCATGACCGAGTTGTTGTCGGAGAACGACACCAGGAAGCGCCAGAAGACATCTTCCTCGTAGTTATCCAGGAGGAGCATGTGGGTGACTGGCGCGCCCTTGTGGGGACGCCAGGAGTGAAGGGGCTTCGGCACGTTGGGCTCATCGAGATCTACGATCTGAAATAGAAAATAATAATGGAACAGTTGCATTTGGGTAAAATTATGATAAAAGGTCGATTTCTGGATTTTTTTTTTTTAATTAAACTCGCGCCCTCCTGTTTACCAGGTGAGCTGCTTGACCACTACCTCACCGAGGTAGGTAGCGCCCTTGTGGGGACGCCAGGAGTGAAGGGGCTTCGGCACGTTGGGCTCATCGAGATCTACGATCTGAAATAGAAAATAATAATGGAGCAGTTGCATTTGGGTAAAATTATGATAAAAGGTTGATTTCTGGATTTTTTTTTTCTTTTTGAATTAAACTCGCGCCCTCCTGTTTACCAGGTGAGCTGGCTTGACCACTACCTCAACGAAGTAGGTAGGATTTTTTTTCATCTTCAGGACAATTCAATCTCGAGCTCAATAAACTTTGAGCTGAATCCTCCTCGTTTAAAACTTTAGCAGAATAGCTCAAGTTTGTGTCGACTGAGTAAAAAGTTGATAAAAAATCCAAATCTGAGGTCAGAACTCCGAAAATATAACTTTAAAAGATCGGAAATTCAATTTCTGTTTGCCGTTCTAATGAAAAAGTTCAAAGAGTCGTGACGTCAAAGTTTACGAAATACGCAGAAACGTATGCGCACAAACAAGGAGATCTTGAAGGAGTCATGTACTATGACGTCATCGCGCACGGGAGTGTATGCCGTGACCAGAGTTCAAGATTTACCGGTATTTTTTAAAGATCGGAAATTCAATTTCTGTTTGCCGTTCTAATGAAAAAGTTCAAAGAGTCGTGACGTCAAAGTTTACGAAATACGCAGAAACGCATGCACACAAACAAGGAGATCTTGAAAGAGTCATGTACTATGACGTCATCGCGCAAGGGACATCAGAGTTCAAGATTTACCGGTATTTTTTTAAATCGATTTATCTCCGGATCTAGAGGTCGTAGAAGAAAAAGAAAAATTCCCTAGTTCCTCACATTTTCTGCTCTATAAATGAAACTTCACCCAAGTAATCGCACTAATCGCACAGCCAAGTATCAATAATAAAACTCGTAAGAGTCCCACCTGGAAAAACATGATCCGTCCATCCAGACTGGCAGTGGCTACAGCAGCGCCATCTACCGAGAAGCAAACCCGAGTGACGAGGTCAGTGTGCTGGTTCATGTCCAATATGTGCTCTCTCACTGAGGATAGAGGTAGCGCTGTGGTGGAAGCTAGGCTCTCGTTTGACTCGTAAATACCATCCACATTCCAAATCTCGATCTGGAAATGAAAAAGAAAAACAGGCCCCCTCATTTAGACAGCAGTTCTAATAATCTCCCGTTTATTTGGTAAGAGTTAAGTAATAAAATTCTCTCTGCCATGAAGGCGCTAGGTCCCGGGGTTCGATTCCCGCCCGGGGTGGATTTTATTCTGAAGGGATAAGGTTCGTTCTCGGAACGGCTGGATTTCTCCTGTCTTCACTTCCCTATTTATTAAGGTGAGCGGTAATGCCCCACCAAGTCCAGAAAGTTTAATATTTTTAAATAATTTTAATTACTTTTGGGTATCTTACCTTCCTGCCTCTAGTAACAGCCAGAGCTCGTGGAATGTTGCTCTCCTTATCTCCTCCATACCAGACTAACTTGTAAGGGCCTGACGGTGATTGCTCATGAGCCTGCAAATACAGAAGGGTATCCACTTGTAAGATTTTCTAAACTAAATGTCAGCCCAATAGACCGGTTTAGTGACTGGGGGACTTTAAACAGTGAGATGTTACCAGCCTGAAATTTCCCCTTCCATAGAAATAGCAAAGGTTGAGTGCGAGGGGCAGCCGCTCGTAAAATTTCAGTAGCCAAAAGCAAATGTCAGCCCAAAAGCGATCACCCTAGGGGTGACAATAAAACGCCGACCCCGTCTAAACACGGGAAAAGGCAAAGAAGAAGAAGAGTGGGGGAAAATGATCAGTGTTAAATTTCAAAATATATTCAAATAATACGTTCAATGCCAACCAAGGCATCGAACCCACGACTAGAAATAGTTCGTACTACAATTTATATACCTTGGATGGCAGACACTGGGATTTTTGACTACCCAAGTACTTTTTTTATAAGGGGAGAGAGTGAGGGAGGGAGAGAGAGCAGAGGGGAGGGAGAGAGAAAGAGAGAGAGAAAAAAGAAAGAGATAGAGAGAGAAAAAGAAAGAGATGGAGAAAGAGAGAGAGACAAATGTCAGCCCAAAAGCGATCACCCTAGGGGTGACAATAAAACGCCGACCCCGTCTAAACACGGGAAAAGGCAAAGAAGAAGAAGAAGAAGAGTGGGGGAAAATGATTAGTGTTAAATTTCAAAATATATTCAAATAATACGTTCAATGCCATCCAAGGCACCTACGACTAGAAATAGTTCGTACTACAATATTTATATGCCTTGGATGGCAGACACTAGGATTTTTGACTACCCAAGTACTTTTTTTGTAAGGGGAGAGAGTGAGGGAGGGAGAGGGAGAGAGAAAGAGAGAGAAAAAAGAAAGAGAGAGAGAAAAGAGATAGAGAGAGAGAAAAAGAAAGAGACAGAGAGAGAGAAAGAAAGAGATGGAGAGAGAGAGAGAGAGAGAAAAAGAGAGAAAGAACGAAAGAGAGAGAGAGAAAAAGAGAGAAAGAACGAAAGAGAGAGAGAGAGAGAAAGAACGAGAGAGAGAGAGAGAAATAAAGGAAGAGAGAGAGAGAAAACAAGCATGCCTACCTTACCTTATTATCCCTGCATACTTACCTACCTACACTCAGTTTCCCTTGAAAATGTCTATGAAATAGACGAAACTCCGAGTCGGTATATAAAAACCTACTCGTAAGTATCCATTTTTATATATAACTTAAGTAAAATAGCATACCTACCTTGGCAGAGCGACGATATTTGGGATGTAAACTATGATTCCATTTGGGTTCATACTGGAAGGGAGGAGAAAGGTGGGAGAGGATAATGTGAGGATAGATAGGAGAGAAGAAGGCATGTAAAAGGATAGGATAATCAAAGCAGTAAAAGGATGGGATAATCAAAACAGACAGTATAGTGCAGGACTATTGAAATAATCGGACTACGCTGGGTTCTTTAAGTGGAACTGTTGTGATTAGTGTGTACCCGGCTTACACAGATTGTTGAGATTAGTGTGTACCCGGCTTACACAGATTACAACATAA
>NW_007383365.1:4167-5728 GCF_000475195.1 Diaphorina citri | reverse complement strand
AATCACTCGTTCCTTACGAAAAACATCTTCAAAAGCGAAAGAAAATTGAGCTTTAAATAAATAATGGGGCTGAAACTCAAAAACAAACTAACGTAACAACACCCTCCTCTTTTCCTCCCTCCCCTCATCCCTCCTATCTATGTATCTACCTAAATATCTACATATGTAGCTAGAGCTAAGTACATACCTATCTAGTAAGGGACTTGTGAAGAAAAGGGTTAATTTTTTTCTCTGGAGCAGGCCCGAATCCAGGATTTCAGTGAGGAGGGGAAGGGATTTTCCGGACACCCATTCAAATGTGTCTCTGACTGACTTATCTTTTTCTCTTCTTTATATCTTTCTTTCAAGCTCAGACCGATTAGATTCGGGGTTCATAACCCAGCTGAGAAAGAGAAAAACTCAACAGAAATGCCAGCCCATAATTTAACCCTGTGTCTGTGAGAGTAGACCATTATTTTCTTGATTTTGTTTCTCTATTATTTCCCAATCATAGAGAGAGGGAAAGAGAGAAAGGGAGGGGAAAGAGAGACAGAGAGAAGGAAGGAAGGAAGGAAGGAGAGAGAGAGAGGGAGGGAGGGAGAACGTTTTTTTCTCACACAGGGAATAAAGCTCCCAGATTGAGGAAGTGGGAAGAGAGTACAACATACGATGGTGAAGGAGGGTACAAGAACTGATAGGAGGGACTGTTAGAGGTAGGTAGGTAGGCAGGTATAACATGCGATGTGGAGGAATATAAATTCTCTGACTTGAAATACGATCGGAACCTATTGCTCGGGAACCAGATGGCAAATGAATACGATGAAACGTAATATTGATGTATTACGAATTATATACGAGGGCGGAACAAGAGAAAAGAGGAGAGAAGAAACGAGGATGAAGAAAAAGAGAAGAGGAGAGAAGAGTACTTATAAAGAGAAAGAGGAGAAGAGAGGGGAGTATGGAAAATGTGAAAGACGGAGAGAAGAGAGATCGAGAGGAATGTTTTCTGACTGAGGAGGGGAACTGGAGGCAGGGAGAATGGGAGGGAAGAGAGAAATGGAGAGTAGAAACGAGTATGAAGAGAAAAAGGAGAGGAGGAGGGAGATAAAGAGAGCGGAGGGAACTCTTCTCACTGGGGAGGGAACTTGAAGCAGGGAGAAAAGGAGGGAAGCAGAAAGCGAGGGAGGGAATGAGAAAGGAAGAGAAAACGGGAACAGCACATGTCTTTAGTCAAAAATATAAAGGTACATCTTGATACGAGCTTAGTCATTCCATACATCAAGCCATCACTTGGCGCTGTACACATTAATTTGATAAAATAGGTAATCCTAGATCAGGAAACTCACAACCACTAACTCTCACACACAAATCGCACAAAGATTTCAAGAGTGAAAAAAGCAAGTTGTAGGTACGCATTGGCATTTCAAGTTTTCAACTCAACCTTTTCCCAACAAAAATAAAGTGAGCGAAGCTTTCGGGCCACTTTTCTATTCATTCTACTCACTGGGGAAGCATTTTTTTTTTTTTTACTTTTTTTTAAAAAAAAATTTTTTAAAAAAATTTTTTTTTTCCCCCCCTTTTC
>NW_007383365.1:1883-2943 GCF_000475195.1 Diaphorina citri | reverse complement strand
CTATAGGGCCCGGGGTTTACAAATTCGGACATTGGAGATTGGTTATTTTTTTTTTTTTTTTTTTTTTTTCGGGGGGCTTTTTTTATTGTGATTGTTTGGTGTAGGATGAAATATGTCCCTCAACTAAAGATAATAATAAAAATGTTCCTAGAGGTAGGCTAAGCACAGCGATATATGTATGTATGTAGGTAGGTACATACTTCCACAAGGCTATGGATACTTTTGATTTGATATCCATGAATATCCGATCCAAACCTGTATGAGTTCAAGCACATAATGAACTTAATATTTATGTATCATGAATTTTTCTCAAAAATGACCCCACACCTTCCTGATGGAAAATGGGAGAAACAGAACTCGAACAAAAAGAGAAGGAAATTTAGGATAAGCATACCCATACCCACATACAGAAAACTGACTAATCTGACTATAAATCATACTACTGGTACCTACAAGATTCGATTATACAAGCAGTAAGCAGGTATGTATAGCTCAATACAGGGAAGTGAAAATTGTGAAATATTCAAGAAAGAGGAAATTCTGTTTCATTCTGGGTTTCGGGGGCACCTCAGGATTAAAATTTCGGAAACAAGGCAGAGTTGGGAGGGGGTTGCCAGATCAATTTGGGCGGATTAAAACTTTGAGTGATGAAACGCGAGGAAGACGTGTGCGGTAAGGCTACAAGAGTTGTAATAATTAATTTCACACCACAACCCTTGTTCCCCTTGTTCTCTCACAAGAGTGATTACCGCAAGCAATGCGGTTGCGTCGAGTTTAAGGAAGGGATTAGGAATTAAAGGTTGAGGAAGGAATGGGGTGTTTTGCTCGTTGATGAATTGATATGCTAATATAATAGGAAAGTACCTAGTGATGGTGTAATTTGCTGAGTTTTCCAGCGCTTATCCTATTTCCAAGTTTTTGCAGCAAACTTCTGTTCTATTTGAACTTTTGGGATGAAAACTATTCGTTAAAACGAACTTGAAAAAAAAAAAAGTTCCAATAACTTTTTTGTTGGTAAAAACAGATCGGAAGAGGGTCGGGTAGGGAAAGAGGGGAGATC
>NW_007383365.1:0-1090 GCF_000475195.1 Diaphorina citri | reverse complement strand
AACAATATCAGCCCCAAATCTCACAATCCTCCCCTGATTTACATAACATCATCAGATATAAAGCATTTCCACGACTTTTTTCTCCACTCCGCCACTGACGAAAATCTCTCCTAGGGAAAAACTAGATACTTGTTTTGAGGTTTTACTTTGAAGTCCTCTAGTCTCAATAGAAAAGTCCCTCCATGTGTCTGTCCTTTTGCTTTCCCTCCCTAATTCTTCTCGAGCAATGGTTCCTAACCTGGTATAAACTCGATGAAAAAGGGATAAAAGGCCATTTCAATTGATGACCTCGATAAACGGGATTTTTTGGCTGATGCTGAGGGGGAAAGTAGTAAGGTATTTGGTCAAATCCATAGATACCTCGGTTCGAGGGGAAATGGGGTCGAAGTCTGAGAACCCCTGTCCACGGGAGGGAGGGAGGGGGAGGGAGAGAGAGAGAGAGAAGGATAATATTGAAAAGAACCGATAAAGAGATGCAAGAAAAAGAAGGGAATATTTATTGGGAAATTTTGCTATACCTTTCTCCTTTGAGGTTAAAAATGCAAAGCACCCAGCTGTGTAAGTTGTAAATGTAAGTATTTTTTCTCGTATATTGGGTACCCATATTTCTTTTTTGATATTTTGAGTTTTTCTCCGTGTAGTGTAGGTATGGGACTATGTGAATGTCAAAGTAGATAGGTACATAATTATTTATTATAGGTATGGACTTATGTGATGGAAGGGTGTTTTATTGACACAGCTCTTTCAAATGTCACCATTGAGGCAAGGCGTCAGCAAGATGTCCTTGAGAGTGGGTTTTAGTCACCAGGTTTGTATCTGCTATGAAATTAATTCGCTCAAATAGAGGATGGTCGAAGAAAGAGGAATAAGAAGAGAAAGAGCGATAAATGGGACAAAGAAGAGAGGAAGAAAAGAGATGAGTACCTATAAAAAGATCTGCGCCATATAAAAGTAAAATTCCTAATGATCAACTAACATAGAACAATCTTACCATTACCAGCTACTATGAAATACTTATAGTCGGTGGCCTAACGTCAAAAAAGCTGCATTTCGTCAGGAAAGCACCAAATTTGGCATGGACCTTTATTTG
>NW_007383364.1:5335-5733 GCF_000475195.1 Diaphorina citri | reverse complement strand
ACAGAATACTCGGAGAATAGAGGACAGGACAGAATACTCGGAGAATAGAGGACAGGACAGAATACTCGGAGAATAGAGCATAGGGCGAGAGACTAATAGCAAATAGCATGCAGAAATGCAGAAAATAGCATACAGTTGTGACATACAGCAAATAGCATACAGTTGTGACATACAGCAAATAGCATACAGTTGTGACATACAGCAAATAGCATACAGTTGTGACATACAGCAAATAGCATACATTAATTAGACTTACTTTATCATGGACACTCGTTGCTATCTTGAAAGCCCAGAAGAGGTTAGGTATAGTATGAACTCTCAAGAATACGTAAATAAAATAGCATACAGTTGTGACATACAGCAAATAGCATACAAGACCAGAAGTTTAAACTTGGAAT
>NW_007383364.1:0-5325 GCF_000475195.1 Diaphorina citri | reverse complement strand
TAGAGGACAGGACAGAATACTCGGAAAATAGAGGACAGGACAGAATACTCAGAGAATAGAGGACAGGACAGAATACTCGGAAAATAGAGCATAGGGCGAGAGACTAATAGCAAATAGCATGCAGAAATGCAGAAAATAGGATACAGTTGTGACATACAGAGAATAGCATACAAGACCAGAAGTTTAAACTTGAAAGATGGAGCAGGGGTTCCCTAACGTGATGTTGTTTTCTGGAGATGTTTCTTTTTTTATGCACAAATGGTTTATTAATAAAGTCTACTTATATTACTTTATGTGCATACATTTGCGCAGAAAATAGCAGAGAAATGCAGAAAAGAAGTTGGCAACTGAGCTGCCAACTTCTTTTGGTAGTAATCGTAATCTAATGTGATGTTGTTTTCTGGAGATGTTTCTTTTTTATGCACAAATGGTTTATTAATAAAGTCTACTTATATTACTTTATTTGCATACAGTTGTGCAGAAAATAGCAGAGAAATGCAGAAAAGAAGTTGGCAACTGAGCTGCCAACTTCTTTTGGTAGTAATCGTTAATCGTAATCCTTCAGCATAAATTCTTTGCCTCTAACAATTCCTTTGTAATTAAAGATAATTACTGAGAAAGTACCGTTAATCGTAATCCTTCAGCATAAATTCTTTGCCTCTAACAATTCCTTTGTAATTAAAGATAATTACTGAGAAAGTACGTACCTGTATGTACCTAAAATAATTATAGACACTGGGAAAAGTACCTAAATAATTATAGATAGTGAAGTTTTAGAGCGAGTTCGAATAATAATAATAATAATAATAATAATAATAATAATAATAATAATAATAATAATAATAATAATAATAATAATAATTATAATAATAATAACCTAGAGCAGCAATTCATTTCTTCGAAATAAATAAATTTGGCACCTACCTACGACTTTTACCTAAATATTTTCCCCCCACCCCTATATCGGCATTTTAGACACAAATCTACCTACTTAGAGTAGGTAATTGAATGTTATTTTAATTGATTTTTACTTTCCTTATCTTATAGGAAGGAAAGTAATGTTTATTTATTTATTTACACGCTAAGCATCAAGGCCATGTGTGAAAAGGGAAAGTAATGTAATCGGGTCAAATTTTCGATGGTCAGTTTTTGATCGACTACCTTAAGAAAAAAAGGTCATGGGGCCGAATTGGCGTTCTTCCCTGTAGGCTATAGGTATGCAGTTTGAAATCGTCATCACTTTCCTCTATTTATCGATTCCGTCTACATTTTCGATGCTCTATGTTTTCCGTTCGACTCTGGTTATGGCAATAGGCCTTCGCCGCCTTAATAGTTTACATTTTAAAAGGTCTCAATTTCAGGGACTTTTCCTATTCAACTTGTATGTGGTACGAACATACTTGTATATAAGTAGTAGGTAAGTTGTATGTATTTAATATTCTGCAAGACCGCATACCTACATAATCTGCGAGTAAAAAAAGAAAAATCAAAAACAAGGATCAGTTTTTTTGCTGAAAATGCATGTTTCTGGAGATAAATGTTAACGTAACTTTTTTTCTCCTCAATATTTTTACACCATTTTTGAACCAGGTGCTTTAGAAAAGAACACAGAACATTAATTTATTACTGGTAAAAATTAGAAAAATTCCCTGAGCCCCAACCGGAACTTTTTCAAAGAAGTCCTTGTTTGCCCTATGGTATGGTAAAAAAGGAACGATCTTTAAAAAGTTCCGGTTGGGGCCTAGAGAGTTTTTCTAATTTTTACCAGTAGTAAATCATTGTTCTGTGTTCTTTTCTAAAGCACCTGGTTCAAAAATGGTGTAAAAATATTGAGGAGAAAAAAAGTTACGTTAACATTTATCTCCAGAAACATGCATTTTCAGCAAAACACTGATCCTTGTTTTTGATTTTTCTTTTTTTACTCGCAGATTATGTAGGAATGCGGTCTTGTGGAATAAGTTTTAAACCTTACAACAAATAACATTAATGATGGTTTTCCCGAAAAAAAATTGAACACTGAACAGCAGTTTGAGAAAAACCAAAAAATACGAGCGGCCGGGTAATTTTGCCGGTCAGTGTATTTACCTTCACTTACCTATAGGTATGTACCTACTTATCTTTCTATACCAACTTACACATAGGTACATACCTGTATGTATGTTACTGACTCTTAACTTACCTTTTTAGCCCGTCCTTCCTTTATTATTACGATAGTAATAAAAAAAGGTATAGTGGACGGGCTATTCTATTGTATTCGCTTCGGTGTCGTCAGTCTGTCACTCTGTCCCCATAATAATAAACTGAATATTAAACAAATTAGGTAGGTACCTACATACTTACATATGTAGGTACTGATTTTCTATAATCACGATCGAATGAACTACGGACTAAAAAATTCCCGGAGGGACGGGCCCAGCTTGTTATTCTCCTTTACTTTAGCGTAGGAGGGAGATAGATTCGTACAAGTTCAATCCACCCTTTAGGGCTATTTGTCTCTAAACCTAAACCTCGGATTGGGCTTTATTGAAACTAATCGAAAATTAAATCATGATTGGGCAACATAATAATATTGTATCATGATTGGGCAACAACATAATAATATGGTAAATTACATCATGATTGGGCAACAACATAATAATATGGTAATTTAAATCATGATTGGGCAACATAATAATATGGTAATTTTGACGAAAAAACTTCTACACTTCCGGGAATCGAACCCGGGACTCCGGTGTGCTGTAAATCCAAGAAGCGGAGGTTGCTCTTTTGGAAGCTTTAATTGTGCTCTTTTTGGAATATTTACCTACTTTCTTCATTGATCATTACGTATAGGTACCTATTACATTTTATAAAATTTACACTTTTACAGTAATGTCTGCGTTTGTTTATTATTTATAATAATTTAGAAGGATAGAGGGTAGAAAAGAAGAGAAGATAAAGAAGAGGAAAACATAAAAGGAAGAGCAGGAAAAGAGAGAGTAAAATGAAGAGAGCTAGAAGAAGAACAGGGAATTAAAAAAGAAACAAAGGAATGAAAGGAGGAAGAAGGGAAGGAAAGAAGGACAAGACGAAGAAGAAGGGAGGAGGAGGAGAAGAAGAAGAAGAAAGAGGAGGAAGAAGAAAGAAGAAGAAGAAAGAGGAAAAAGAAGAAAGAAGAAGAGGATAGAGGAAAAGGTGAAGGAGAGCAGGAGGAGGAGGAGCAGAAGAAGAGGAGGAGAAAAGAAGAAGAAGGAAGAGTAGTATTAGGAGAGAAGAAGAAGAATAGTACCTACAATATTTACGTATAAGTACCTCTATATTACATTTCATATAATAATTTATTCTCTGTAGGGAGATCAAGAGTAATAAATTCCGACGCGTTCATATTTACGCTGAGGTGTGATGGAGACGGCACCGCAAGACGAAAGGAGCGACAAGTAGCGGCATTACGCGACAAGGAGCGTCATATTAGGTGACGGCTATGACAAATAGGAAACGCCAGGAACGGGGAAAAATATAAACATACAGGGTGATCTTTTTTTTAATACATAAATATAAAGGGAACTGTAACAATAAGGGTCTTAGCAAATTTTGATTTGGAAGGGAGAGGGAACTATAACTGCTAAGATTTCATCATCCCGAAACAACGAAAGAGAGAAGCAGGACAGGATAGGGAAAACCCAGCCGTTCCGAGAACGAACTTTATCTGTTTAGGAGAGAGGCTGTACACTGTCGTTTTTATTTCGAGATAATGAACCCACTAAACCACTGATGTATTAGACTCATGTGGTCTGTGTCGGAGAATACCCCCTGTGGGCCAACACAAAAAAAGATAGAACTTGGAACTTATAATAAGAGCTTAAAATTTCTAATTTTAGGGTAATTTCCGTAAAGGTAACTTCTTTTTGGAACACCCTGTACATTTTTATAATGGTGACAAATATGTAGCAGTGTAGCAGTGAGAAATAACCCCACGTACACAATAAATCAGGGAGGATTTTAACCTTTACCCTCTCCCCTCTTCTTCTCCTCCTCCTCCTCCTCCTCTTACTTTCCTTATTCACATTCTTATATTCTTCTTCTTCTTCTTTTTCTTCTTCTTTTAATTCTTTTTCTTCTATTTTTTTTCTCTCTCTTGTTTACTTGATATGTTTTGTACTTGTTTACTTGATATGAATTGTAATTGTAAACCATAACCTAGATGAAGGAGAAAAATCCATCTCCATAGAAGTTAGGATTAGCTTAGGGGATGTATGCATTGTATTTATAAAATTTAATAAAATAAAGCAGAAATTTTCATATTCATATTCATTCTCCTTATTCCTCTTCATCTTTTTCTTCTTCTCCTTCTTCTTCTTCTTCTTCTTCTCCTCCTCCTCTTACTTTCCTTATTCTCATTCTTATCTTCTTCTTCTTTTAATTCTTTTTCTTCTCCTTATTCCTCTTCATCTTCTTCTTCATCTTTTTCTTCTTCTCTTGACTTTTTCGGTTTGTCTCTGGATCGGTCTTGAACGTCTTGCTTGTTCTCTTCCTTGGGTCGAATCACGTCTTGATTTGTCTCCTTCTTGTCTTGATCGGCAACTCCTTTGGATGTCTTTGCAGCTCGCACTACACGATGGTTCAACTCCGGTTCCACAGTTGACTTGGACTTCGCTGGAACGTCGCGGTCACGGGCACACTCGATGAATTCCGATGGAGGGGGAAGGGTCTCATTGACCGCAGTTCTCAGTGCATTGCACGACTCGATGCTTCCCACAGTCATTGGAATTACCGCATTACCGATGATCATCGTCGAGTCACCGAAGTCCATGGACACACCATGATCCATCATGAAGTCGAATCCAAGGATACAGTCGTCTATAATGTCAGCAACAACGAAGGTATGGCGCATTTCCACATTGCAAAGTTGCATCGTCACCTCGATCTCGCCATACACACGTGATTGTTCACCGGTTGCTGTCTTCAGGGTGTACTTGTCGGGATTCTTCAAGTTTGTCTCAGCCAGGATGTCACGTCTCAGTATTGATCTTACGGCAGCAGTGTCGATGAGAATGTCGCAATCACGTTGGTTCACTTTTCCACGAATAATCAGGCTGTCATGCATGCCACGCACACTATGGACATGAATGTTCTCTGGGCAACTTGACGGTTGAACTTGCCCACTCTCCACAGGGTTGACTGTGTCCGTATCTGGTTTGCATTTCTCCTCCGCGTCGCTACGCCGCTCTATTGGTGACTGGGACTGGGACGGATTGTCTAACTTCTCTTGGGTCTCGCTTCTGGTTGTTGGCCGCGAAAGGAACGTCTCGAAGCGGCGACGCTTTCGACAATCGCTCTGGATGTGAC
>NW_007383363.1:0-5739 GCF_000475195.1 Diaphorina citri | reverse complement strand
CAGTACTGAACAAACCTATCCTTTCCCCTAAATCAGGCCAAATATATATTTTCGTGTCCAGAAATTACACAAGCAACAAACAAGTTTAAATAACAGAAAAAGTAAATCAAAGGGCAAACAGGCAACAAATTAACTACAAGTAAAAGTAAAAATCAGGCCAAATGGAATAAGTGTAGGTACAGGTAATACCTACTAGGCGAAAATAAGGCAACTTCCATGCCGAGTCGGTATCTAGGCTTGCACACAGGAGGTCCCCAGTTCAATTCGAGACAGAGTTGAAATTTTTCGGTTCGGAATAGCCCCTCCTATTATAATTTTTGAGTGTCAAATCAACAAGGGACAGAGCGATGTATCAAAAAATGTCCACCCCCTTCCCCCAAGAGCTTTGAAAGGGCGTAAAAGAGGACCCTGTATGAAAAAGAGTGTGGTTTTTGGGATTTTGGTGGTCCGTATTTTGGTCTCTTCATTGGAAAGCTCTGAGTTTTTGCCCACTTCTAAAAATAAGAAGTTATTCTCATAGTTTCCTGAACCTAAATTTGGGGTCGAGTGGATTGGAAAACGTGACATTCCTTCAGGCACACTCCATTTGTTAGGGATCTACATAGGTCTACATTGCCCTTAGAATCAATTTAGTTTGGAAGAAACGTTTACTGATGTAATTTGTTTGGAATAAACATTTAGGTAGGTACTGATGAAATTTGTCCAAATTGTCAAATGCACCACCCCTGAAGTTGATCATAAGGTTGATATTATGTATTGTGAGGTAGGTATCTGAGTGGAGCGAAAACTGGCAACTTTTTTTCGGTGTACCCGCCACATCCATTCTACATTCCCCGATCCGGAGATAGCTACTAAACAATAATAAACAAAGCTCTTGAGCATTTTTTTCTTTTTTTTTTTTCAAATGTACAATAAAATTTGATTAAAAAAATTCATTTTCCTACCTCCTAGGTTGGAAAAAAATGTGGTGAGAATTGAACAATATATTTGCTCGTTGAATATATACCCCCGTTTTAACCCCCTCCGTCCCTACCTACCGTAATAACCCTGTATACCGTGTGACATTGGTGTCTTCGGTGGGTTACCAGTGATTAAGTAAAGTGTGATAGTCGCCCAGAAAAAGGGCAACCCACGGGCACGGGGCCCCACAAACCAGAAGAAAATTCCGTATAAACTTGACCCATATTTTGGAGTTGTTTGCCCCTATATACCCTACACCTAAGCCCCAAACTGGGCTTCTGGAGTACTACCTCCTAGGTTGGAAAAAAATGTGGTGAGAATTGAACAATATATTTGCTCGTTGAATATATACCCCCGTTTTAACCCCCTCCGTCCTTACAGTAGGTAATAACCCCTGTATACCGTGTGACATTGGTGTCTTCGGTGGGTTACCAGTGGTTAAGTAAAGTGTGATAGTCGCCCAGAAAAAGGGCAACCCACGGGCACGGGGCCCCACAAACCAGAAGAAGATTCCGTATAAACTTGACCCATATTTTGGAGTTGTTTGCCCCTATATACCCTACACCTAAGCCCCAAACTGGGCTTAGGTGTAGGGACAACTAGAGGAAAAATTGCTAGAGTAAGAACGCTCTTACCAGCCTAGTTAGCTTGGTTGGTAGCGCGTCTGCCTTGTAAGCGCTAGGCCATGGATTGGATTCCCGCCCGGGGCGGATTTTATCCTGAACTGATGATTTTCGTTCTCAAAACGGCTGGCTTTCTCCTATCCCGTCTTTCTTCTCTCTTCGATTTCGAGACGATGAAGACCGTAGCGGTTACAGTTTCCTCTATCAAAGCTTTTTTTTTTTTAAAGAACACACTGAATTTTCACCCTGTAGAAAAGAAATGTACAGAGTGTGTTATACAGTACACACGATAGCTCGCCTGTGTTTATGTTTTGTTGATTAAAAAAAACTGTATCTATTATACACATGGTGAGGTGTTATTCCATGTGTATTCCATATAATATACATAATATATGTTGTACTCCATATAATATGTTGTAAAAAAAAAGTGTTTAAAACAATATGTGGAAATATAAAAATTCTCGAAACAGCTGGCTTTCTCCTATCCCGTCTTTCTTCTCTCTTCGATTTCGGGACGATGACCGTAGCGGTTACAGTTTCCTCTATCAAAGCTTTTTTTTAAGAACACACTGAATTTTCACCCTGTAGAAAAGAAATGTACAGAGTGTGTTAAACAGTACACACGATAGCTCGCCTGTGTTTATGTTTTGTTGATTAAAAAAACTGTATCTATTATACACATGGTGAGGTGTTATTCCATGTGTATTCCATATAATATATGTTGTACTCCATATAATATGTTGTAAAAAAAAAGTGTTTAAAACAATATGTGGAAATATAAAAAATGTGGAGGGAGAGATGGGGAGGGGAGCAGGCAGATATATTGCGAAACTCCCGAAGCAGAGGGAATTTATTTTGCGAATTAAAACCTACCTGGGGAGGGAGCAGAAAAGAGGGAGTTGTGCTTTTATGCAGTACCTATCTAGGATTCTAGGACAAAGGAAGAAAATGCCTCTGCAAAGAAACTTTCAGTTTGGAATTGTTTAGAAATTCAGAAAATACCTTCAAAACATTGAAATAGGTAATCATACAAAAAATAAACAGAAAAAAGAAAAAAAATAAAAAATACCTTGTAAAAGAAAAAAAAAAAAAAGAAAAAAAAACAGCGAAATAAAAAAGAAACACTAAAAAAGTTGGAAAAAAAAATAATGGTACTCATCAACCACCAAACCTATTCTGTACTACAAAATGTGTCAAGCCTTTACTATGCACCTGCCTACACGCCCGCAAGTTTCAAGCCCTTTTGCAAATCTTCTCCCTTACTTCCTTGTCTACATGTTCTTGAACCAGTGTTACAAAGGCCATCTAATTCTAACATCCTGGTTAGTTGTTCAACCCACCTTGAAGAAGCTCGTACAACCAGAACATCAAAACTTGTATGCTGTGCGCACTCTTGCAAGCCAGTCTCATAAATACATACCTATGTACGTGCTCCCAAGATTTACAATGTCTGTGATATCCTGTTCCCCCATCTTAGCAACCTGCCAATCCTCATCTTATGTCAACCAATGCCTAATATCCCATTCGTCATTCCTGAACTAAATCAATGTGATCTTCCTCTAAACTACACCCCGAGCACAATAGTTACCTATACCTACACGTAATAACAAAGAACTGCCTCTCATGCACATGGTTGCACTTTAATCAAATGGACAAATTACGCGTACCTATATCGTGGTTCCTGGTTCCTGTTTTCCTTACCACCCTTTTACGGGGCAAACGTACGCGCCTGTGTCATCACTGCCAGCTCCACATACCTACCTGCTTGCTTTATAACGGGTGCGCTAGTACATTTCTAAAAAAAAAAAAAAACATACAAAATAAAAAAAAAAAAAATAAAAGATACCTACAAGGAAAATAAAAACAAGAATACCTACTATGTATCTACATACCTTTTCCTTGCCTACCTCCCTCTCCCTCCCTTCTTTTTTCTCTCCTTCTCTCTATCTCCTTCTCACCCACCCCGTTTGTATTCTGCTCTTGCTCTCTCCATCTATTTATCTATGTTCTCATTCTCTGCTTTTCTTACTCCATACCTTCAAAAAAAAAAAAAAAAAAAAAAAAAAAAAAAAAAAAAAACGATACAAAATAAAAGATACAAGGAAAATAAAAACAAGAATACCTACTATGTATCTACCTACCTTTTTTTTTGTCTACCTCCCTCTCCCTCCCTTCTTCTTTCTCTCCTTCTCTCTATCTCCTTCTCGCCCACCCCGTTTGTATTCTGCTCTCGCTCCCTCCATCTATTTATCTATGTTCTCATTCTCTGCTTTTCTTATTCCATACCTTTTGTGTACCTAAAAAAAAAAAAAAAAAGATACAAGGAAAATAAAAACAAGAATACCTACTATGTATCTACCTACCTTTTTCTTGTCTACCTCCCTCTCCCTCCCTTCTTCTTTCTCTCCTTCTCTCTATCTCCTTCCCGCCCACCCCGTTTGTATTCTGCTCTCGCTCTCTCCATCTATGTATCTATGTTCTCATTCTCTGCTTTTCTTATTCCATACCTTTATTTTTCCGGTTTACTTTTTTCGTGATAGGTCTTGTAATGACTAATATAGTCTTACAGTGGAACATAAACGGTATTTACTCACATTTCAATGAATTAAAATGTCTCATTAGAAAATTTTCTCCCCTCGTTATTTGCATACAAGAGACGCATTTAGCGCCTGAAAAAGAACCTAAGCTTCGGGGCTTCTTTAAAAATTTAAAAAAAAAAAAAAAAAAAAACCCAGATGTTCCCTATGTGTTAATTAACGTTTCATCTTCCCCTTTTCCTCTTTTTTTTTTTGCCTCTCATGAAACATAGTGGTCTTTTTTGTACATAAATAAAGCTAAAGCCAATCTGATTATGAACATAAGAATTTTAGTCTTAATATCTACATAGGTACCTATAGAATTTTTAAACCAAAAACTGCAAAAAGAAGGTTCATCACTACACTGGTGGGAGAATAGCTTGTGGCGGCGTGTGCATTTATGTCCACGACTCTTGTTTCTCCAAACAAGTACAAATCAACACCAACCTCCAATGCGTCGCCGCCCAAGTTAAGCTCCCCCATTTTTCGCAACCAATCTCTATTTGCAATATCTACACCCCTAATACGACTCAATCCATACCTTACTCGGAGGCTGACCTCACTGCAATTAAAAATCAACTACCCAGTCCATTCATTATTGTGGGAGATTTTAACGCCCATAACCCTCTGTGGGGTAGCTTAACTCGGTCGAACGAAGGGAAAGAAGTTGAGCGGTTTATCCTTAATCATAACGACCTGAACCTACTTAACACTGGTGAAGCCACTCATTTCAATCTCTCGTACTGTACCGAGTCAGCTATTGACCTTTCTTTTTCTTCATCGTCAATCTACCCTGACCTGAAATGGTCCGTCACAGACGACTTATGTTTCTCTGACCATTTCCCGATCCTTCTCACGCATGACTTTCCAGTGCCCAATGTCAATGCGTCAAATGTTCCCGTAATATGGAACTATGACAAAGCTGATTGGTCAAAATTTAGTTCCAAGATAGACTTCAGTTTCATTATTGACAATGCTGATTCAAACACACCTCCAAATGTAGACCAAATGTTATCTGACATTAATACCAACATCCTCGACGCCGCCAAATCCTCAGTCCCTGTTAAGCATATTCCTCCTAACAGACTTCCGGTCCCATGGTGGGATGAGGAAGTAAAACAGGTGATCAAGGCCAGAAGGAAATGGCTGCGTAAAGCGAGACGTTTTCCTACAATTGACAATAAAATAGAGTTCAAAAAAGCCCGCGCTATTGCTAGAAAAACTATCAAGGAAAAGAGGTCTAGTAGTTGGAACAATTTTGTATCTTCAATCGACCACTCCACTAGTTCAGGCGAGATGTTCCATAAAATGAACAAGCTTCGAGGCAAATATTCCCCAAGACACATCACAGCTCTTCAAGACCCCTCGGATCCTACAAAGGTTAATTATGATACCCCCTCCATTGCCAGATCTCTAGCATTACAATACGCTTCTGTCTCATCCAATGACAATTATTCTACCCAATTTTTGAACCACAAACTATCCTCCGAGGCTACACCTATTGTCTTTGACTTCAGTTCCAATCAAGATTATAACAGCCCTCTTACTTACCCTGAACTGTCCTCTGCTCTGAGTACTTG
>NW_007383362.1:0-5739 GCF_000475195.1 Diaphorina citri | reverse complement strand
ACTTAATAAAAAAGTAAAAAGTAGGTTTTAGATAAGAGTTTAAAAACCCATTTGATATATAGGTACAAATAAATTTTCACTTGACTTAACTCAACTCAAATGTAGATCAAGTGTTTGAATTGATCGGGACCTATTACATATTTCTTTTCTTTGATTTATTATTATTATTATTATTATTCCTTTTTGGCATTTGCATACCAGTGATCATGAACACTTGAACAGCTAATCACCGATTGTTATTGTTAAGAATGTTAAGCAACGTTGTGCTTGAAAATTACCCCCCCCCCATGAGGTAGATGGGGGGAAAAATCTCAATCTGGCAACGCTGCAAGATCACGTGATTTTGGATTTTTCTTCCGGTGTTGCCAACATTACAATTTTCCCGTCAAAATGGAGCAGTTGCGTTGGGGTAAAATTTATGAATGAAAGGTCCATTTCTATGAAAAACGTTGTGAAAAATCCAAATCTAAGGTCAGAACTCCAAAAATTACTGTAAAAATTCAATTTTTTATTTTAGAATAAATAAAAAATTGAATTTTTTCCGTTCTAAATAAAGAGTTCAAAAACGTGTGACGCCAGAGTTCAGGAAATGAGTCGAAACGTATGCACACAAACACAATACAATTGCGCAGAAATACGTATGCACAAACACATTAATGTCAAAATGTATGCCTTGACGTCAGAGTGTATAAGGGTTATAAAGATAATCACTCATGGAGGTATTTCGCATATATTATTATTATTATTATAATAATTTTTAATTGATTTATTTCGGGATCTAGAAGTCGGAAGTCGTAGAAGAGAAAGGAAAATTTCGTTGTTCCTCATTTTTCCTGCCTTTTGACTTTGAAACCCCACTCAAGTAAGCGCAACTGATGGTCTATTTACTGTTTTAACTTTTTTTAAGTCGACGAGTCGACGAGGAATATGCAGGTGACATCAGTTGAAAAATAAAAATTGAATTTCCGATCTTTTACACTTATTTTTTCGGAGAGTTTTGACCTCGATTTGGATTTTTCACAATCTTTTTAATAGAAATCGACCTTTTACTAATAAATTTTACCAAAATGCAACTGCTCCATTAATGACGAATTTTTGACGATCTTTTAAGCAAACAGGACGATTTTTTTTTTTTAATTTGAGACCTGTTGGCAACACTGTTTGAATATTTTTCTTTTTCACAATTCACTTGATCATCTTTGCTTGTTGCTCGTTGCTCGTTGCTCGTAATTTTCGTTTTCTGTCTGCACACTGTACAGTGTACTTGCTATTTCTTTGATTCTCTATCTGATTTAAGCAGTTTTCAGTCTGTATTCTTAAAATCTTGATTCTTCTGTATAATCAAATAAATACCTACCTAGTGTTTCAATATTCACTTTCATTTTCTTACCAAAATTATTGTTTCCTTTCGTTTTGTAGGTATCAGTAGATATCCCTTCTTTAATACTTTCTTAAGTTGCACTCTTTGCTTTGCAACTTTGCATTCAATACATAGATATTATTATTTTTCATTGACTTTCCCTCTTTGCTCTTTGTCTTAGTTTCTTAATCAAGATGTACATGCTCTTGGGTGACAGCCAATTTGTTAGAATGAATAATAATTTCCCTTTCCCCAGTGATACAATTTGTCTTGCAGTCAGTGGTGCCACAGTGGTTGAAACAGAAACTAATCCTTGGATAAAGGGCACCCCTGGTTTTTTTTTTTTTTTTTTTTTTTTTTTAGCTTTCTTTTTCTTTTTTATTAGTATTTTTTCTTACATTTTCTCTTCCCTCTTCTAAATGAAAGCTATCCCACGCAGTCAACTTTGTTCGTCCTCCTCCTTAGTCTTTTTCTCCTCATCCTCCTTATCTTCTGCCTCTTCCTACTTCTCATTCATTTCTTATTCGTTTCTAAAAGTTTACGTGAAAATTCTTTCCTCTCCATCAATTTCGAAGGAAATAATATATTTTTGTTACATCTCAGCAGCGAAATTTAAAGATAATGTCTAATTTAACTTGATTCTCTTTTTCCACCTCCTCCTCCTGCTCCTCCTCTTCTTCCTTTCTTTTCCATCATATTTTTCACCCACTCTCGATTTCTACGCCTGAGTATGTTCAGGGTGTATCAAAAGTTTTCTTTTTGTATATTTTTGTGTCTTTTTAATTTAACTTGAACTTTTATTTCGCATACTGCGAACTTTTAAATTGCAAAATGACTCACTCAAATGACTAGTCTCTCCCTCTTTTCTCAAATCTCTCAAACTCAAGCTCTTCCACCTAACCAATCTACTATACCCTTCTGTCAGAATTTTTTTCACTTTTTCTTCCAAAATTTCTTTTCTTTCTCCCCCCAGTAGGTACCTCAAATACTTATCCCTAGTTATGTACAATTGAGTTTCCCTCCCCCATATTTCAAGCTCCAAAAATAAGCAAACTCAATTTCAGTATTTTTCCTCCCTCTCTCTTCTCTCCTTCCTCCCCCTCTCCTTTCCTCCTCCTCTCTCCCCCTCTTTCCCTCCCCTCTCTCTCCCCTCCCCTCCAAGGGGGGTCCTCGTATACTCATCATCTTGAACGAAAATTGAGTTCTTTTGAATTTTGAATGCTGAAAAAAAAAGGAACTTCTTCACAATTTGAGTTATTAGGATAGTAGATTTAATATTTTTGTGTCTTTTTAATTTAACTTGAACTTTTATTTCGCATACTGCGAACTTTTAAATTGCAAAATGACTCACTCAAATGACTATTCTCTCCCTCTTTTCTCAAATCTCTCAAACCCAAGCTCTTCCACCTAACCAATCTACTATACCGTTCTGTCAGAATTTTTTTCACTTTTTCTTCCAAAATTTCTTTTCTTTCTCCCCCCAGTATAGGTACCTCAAATACTTATCCCTAGTTATGTACAATTGAGTTTCCCTCCCCCATATTTCAAGCTCCAAAAATAAGCAAACTCAATTTGAGTATTTTTCCTCCCTCCCTCCCTCTCTCTTCTCTCCTTCCTCCTCCCCTCTCCCCCTCTTTCCCTCCCCTCTCTCTCCCCTCCCCTCCAAGGGGGGTCCTCGTATACTCATCATCTTGAACGAAAATTGAGTTCTTTTGAATTTTGAATGCTGAAAAAAAAAAGGAACCTCTTCACAATTTGAGTTATTAGGATAGTAGATTTTGACTGCTCAAGGGTTAAATTGTTGAGTAGGGGGGCACAATATTCGAGAAGAGGGAGGATGTACGATTTTACAAGAAGCTTTTTTGAATAGCTTTTTTGAATATAAGATGGAAGTTTTCTTCAAAATGTGCTGACGTCAGGGGTTGAAATTTCATTTTGGCTTCCCATTGAAATGAAATGGGTGGATGAAGAGAGGGAGAATGAGGGATGAGATAAGGGAAGAAAAGAAAGAGGGGGTATGTTAGAACATGTTTCCTACATATGTAAATGTAATTACAAAACATAATATTCGAAATTGCAAGTATTTTGGGGACCTGGATTTTTATTTCTTCAATTTTATCTGCAGCTTTTCACTTAGTATGTACAATATTGTACATACTAGGTTACCTACGACTGTTACAAGTTGGTTGCTAAAGCCGTATTTTTCTTTCGCAATTTTTCCCCTTCTGAAGCAATAATACGCTATGAAAATGTCCCCCCATAATACGCTGTGAAGTGGTACAGTGATAGTGACGTTAAATTCAAGTAACGCGTTGAGGGTGTCTCCTAAAGAGAAGAAGGAGGGAGGGGGAGAAAAAGAGAGAGGAAGAGAGAAGAAGGAGGGAGCGAGAGAGAGGAGGGAGGAGAGGGAGAGGACTATCACAGTAAATTTATGCGTATTTTATTTTCAAACGTAGGTATAAGTCGTACCAGGAGTCACAGAACAGAAGCAGAAGTTATGATACTTACGTACCACCTCCAGAGACCCATTTGTAATTTCTGGAGTGGAGGAGAAAGGGGGAAGAGAGACACAGAGAGGAGGAGAAATAGAGGGAAAGAAAAGAACCAGGGACATGAAAAAAAGGAGGTAGAGGAGGGCAGTAAACGAATGGGGACACTGAAAGATATAAGTCGTACCAGGAGTCACAGAACAGAAGCAGAAGTTATGATACTTAACGTACCACCTCCAGAGACCCATTTGTAATTTCTGGAGAGGAGGAGAAAGGGGAAAGAGAGACACAGATAGGAGGAGAAATAGAGGGAAAGAAAAAGAACCAGGGACATGAAAAAAGAAGGAGGTAGAGGAGGGCAGTAAACGAATGGGGACACTCTGAAAGGAGGAGTGAAGGAGAGACACAAAAAGGGGACTATATCTCCCTCACTACTTTATCCCTCCTTCTCTCTCTCTCCGTACTTCTTCCTACCTCTTTCTCTACTTTATCCCTTCTTCCCTCCTTCGTACTTTATTCCTCTCTCCTTCCCTACTTCATCCCTCCGTTAAAAAGGGGAAGAAAGGAAGGGAAAGAGGGGGGAATAGGGGCACAAATAAAGGGGATAGAAGGAGAGGATACGGTCACAAAGAGAGGGGAAGTAAATATAGGGGAAGGAGAAGAGAGTGTACAAGAAGAAGAGGAGGAGGATGAAAACGTAAATTTGCATAAAAACTCGGGAGGTTTTTTTTCAACTTTAATTCCAGATTTCAGCTACCTCAAGGTATTGTCTAGATTTTTTCCTCCGCTAATTGTTTCTGCCTTCATAAGGCTAATGAAGGTGAGAGCTCTCCAATCCTCCCCCTTTCATATTTGTTTCTTCCTCTTTCCTCCCTTCCCCTACCTTTCTCTTCCCTCCTCCCTTCCTTGCCTCATCTTCCCCCTCCGTTCATCTTTCTTCCTTCCTCTTCCTCCCTTTCCTCTCTCTTCCTTCCTTCCTTTCTATTTCGCATTAATCAATCCATTCATTGAAAGTTAACTATTCATTGTTATGTGGTATAACCATATTCCATTATACTGCTGATTCATTATTCATTTGCTAATTAGTGCCAGGGGGAGGTGATGTCTATCTATCTATAGGTAACTAACTATTCTTTGGATTTCCGAAGTGAAGATCGCAGTATTGACAGGGTGGTTTATACATAGAAAGCAGTTACGTTTCATTATACAGTCGAACCTGTCTATAAAGAGGTCTCAATTATAATTGGGTTCTGTCTGAATGGGAAACCCGGATGTGGATATTTGGGAAAAAACCGTTTCTCTTTTATTTGCAATTGGAAAATCTGGATATTAAGTGGGAAAAAATTGCCCCCTTTGGATTCCCAATTAGACAGGTTCGACTCTTTTGTCGATAGCATTTATTTAGCTTCTTTTTTGGTTTTACATGTTATAAAGTTATAATACATACGTATCATTCAATGTACATAAAATACACGAAATTACAACCACGGGTCGAAATTATTGCCTCCGGCTAGCCACTCACTATCAGGTAGACCTGACAGGTACATCTGATCAGGTATACCTGCCCCCTGATGAGCACACATCACACACTATCAGCTAGAGCTGACTAGTACGGCTGAAAAGGTCCGTCTATCAGGTCTACCTGATACCTAATGAGCACACACACTATCAGGTAGACCTGACGACAGGTACACCTGATCAGGTCTACCTGATAGTAAGTGCCTGGCCTAGTTCATCCTCTACCATTCAACCCTGTACAAACCGTACATGTTTCTCCTGTGAAATCACTCATGTGTTATATTTTCTCCTTGTTTTATTAGGTGTAGATTTATAATACTGGCAAAAGTGAATATGTTGTCAACACATCCCCGACCTGGTCTGAATCCTGCC
>NW_007383361.1:2271-5740 GCF_000475195.1 Diaphorina citri | reverse complement strand
ATTGGGAAAATCCTACAATGCTGCAGTGAGCACCAAAGTTGTGACATAATAACACAAAGAAACTGCATTTACATTATATTACAAATTTATGTTATAATACAATACTTTATTTTTTCGTAATCTATGTATGTTATGGCACACACATATGGCATGTCCTTTATTTAGACTGCCAGCTTACATCAAACATCTCATCAATCTGAATGTAGAGACAGACTACCATCACATCACGTCACGTGAACTCATGGGGAGTCAAAAAGATGTAGTTCAAAGTTTATCCCATAATATTGTAGGTCATCTCGTTCAGGACAGACACACTACTATCACGTGAAAAGATCTTTTCTTTCTCCGCTCCTTCTAGATTCAGAGATAATTTGTTCTGCATTTTGAAAATTAGGGGAAAAAATCCCAGGAAAAAAGAACTTGGTCTTGTCTTGAGAGATAGGGAGTAAAAGAAGTGGCCTCTTTGTTGACACTCCAACATTAAAATCAATTGTTCAACCAACTTGATTCACTACCCAGGCATTAGGTGATTTATTATTTCTCACCGAATTTCTATTACTTACCATAGCTTCATCGCTGCTGCCATTATCGTCGGAATTCTCAAACATATTCTCGAGATCTTTGTACGTGGGTACCAGACCTTCATTCGTGTACAGATTGTTACTCGAATTCTATTCTAATATAAATTCTAATACTTTATATTAGAATTCTAATGCTTCTTATTCTAATGTTACTTACCGGATGGTAGTGTGTTTCTACCTTTACAGTTAATCCCTCAAACTGGTGAGATGCTTTTTTCCAACACTTAGGATGAAAGTTTTTCAGACCGCAGTCTAAAAAATATTTTTCTAATCAATTTCACTCCAAAATTTCGAAAATTCTCAAGAAATTTTCAGACAAAAATGATTTTTGTAGGGGTTATTTTTCACTCCCCCGAGAATCGAAACCCGACAGTGATAAAAAGTTAATTTTTTTTCTCCATCAATTTTACTGCAATTTCAAATTCTCAAGAAATTCTAGACAAGAACGATTTTGACTATTCCGAAAATCGAACCCGACAACTCACCCGTTATTTCCAGCTCATCCTCCAGGAACAGACCAGACCGGTGCGACAGCCGCCGGTTAACCACGGCGGAAAAGCCGCAACTACACCGGATCGGATCCTCGTCCTGACTATTATTATTGTGAAGGAAATTGCCGCCGTTAGAGCCGCTCGGGGTGAAGGGGGAGGCGGGGGATATGCCCAGGTTAGACGAGGCGCCGTTAGTGGCCGCCCCTGGGCCGGTGCTACTGCTCGGCAGATAGATCCCCGCGTCCGCCCCTGTAAAGCAAACGTGAAGAAGAAAGAGGTTAGTATTGAATATCTCTAGTACCGATTGGAATTTGGTGAAATGCAAAAAAAGTGCCTACTTTTTCGGGGATTTTTTTCACATTTTCTCACACAAATGAGCTCTGATCTCGAAATTTGTCGCGACGACCTATGAACTCAAAGCGAAAAAGTTTTGGATAACACTTCAGTCGTTATTTTAAGGTCTGATCTTGAAATTTGTCGCGACGACCTATGAACTCAAAGCGAGAAAGTTTTAGATAACACTTCAGTCGTTATTTTAAGACCGGTTTTAGCGTCACCTATGTTAAGCTACGCCGAGCAAGGCCAATAAATGGATGGGTGACTTAAACATTATATTGGGAATAAAGGGAGAACGGGCTATGGTCTTGATTTTAAATCATTATATGAAAGTAAAATCAAAAAATCCAATCAAGAATAATATTAAATTGAATATTAAATGAAATAGGTAGGTACATAAATACTGATTTTCTTTAACCAAAATGGAAAAATTTCCGGAGGGACGGGCCAAGCTTGTCACTTCAGTCGATCATTTAAGACCGGTTTTAGCGTCACCTATGTTAAGCTACGCCGAGCAAGGCCAATAAATGGATGGGTGACTTAAAAATTATATTGGGAATAAAGGGAGAACGGGCTCTGGTCTTGATTTTAGATCATTATATGAAAGGAAAATCAAAAAATCCAATCAAGAATAATATCGTTGGAACCGCCGGCGGCGCCCGGCAAACCGGACGAGTCGGCGCCCCGCGAGTATTCTGAATCTGTGGAACGAGATAATAAAAAAATTGTATTTGACTTTGGTTTTACTGTAGCGAAATATTGGGATGCTAGGGAAAAAATTAATGAATTGTCAATTTTCACATTTGTAAACAACAAGTTTGGTTTAGCCCGGTTTTCTGTAATTCTTTCCCTTGTTCGAGCCTTCAACATTATTTTACCTTCAGTTACTTATTGACATATCACACTTACAAACCAACATTTCAGAAAACCAACCCTATTTTACTTCTTGAGTCAAAAGATTTCGTCACCAGCCAAAATGGCTTGGAAGGTAGAGCGCCTGTCAAAGTTAGGCTCCAGTCAAAATATTCTTACTGTCGACTAACTTTCGGTATTGTTTGTTGGTTTATTTTAGCCAGGGGGAAACTCACCGTGTTCGGACTTGGGTGTGGACGGAGCCTTGCTATCCGAGGAAGCCGAGTCCAGAGTGGAAGACATGGGGGAAGGATGGGGTCGGGTGCTCGCGGGAGATTCGGGTGGGTCGAGGAGGGTACGGTCCAGGGGTAGGGTGGACAACTGGGGCGCTAGGTAATGTCGACACACCTGAAATAAATGGGGAATGAGGGTTAACATTGGTTTCCCACAGGGGAAGAAGAATATTTTTCTACCTTTTATGTCGAGGAGGGTACGGTCCAGGGGTAGGGTGGACAACTGGGGCGCTAGGTAATGTCGACACACCTGAAATAAATGGGGAATGAGGGTTGACATTGGTTTCCCACAGGGGAAGAAGAATATTTTTTCACCTTCTTCTTGTTCTTTTTCTTCGCCTTTTCTCGTGTACAGACGGGGTCGGTGTTTTTCATCAGCCTCTCAATCAGTCCTAACCAAGGTGATTGCTTTGGGCTGACATTTGGTTCTTTTCCTGTAGAGCAAAAGAGTACAACTGATTAATAAACAGGGTTACGGTTCTTTTCCCGCAGGTAATAAGAATAATTAGCATTGGGGTTTTATTTTATTCAAGGAGTTTTTTGCCCGATTATTGTTCCATACATAATTTCAGAATATTTACTTCTCAAATCATGTGAGAAGTCTATTCTTTGTCATGGAAATCCCAAAATGAGGGCATAAAAAGAAGGGAAACTGTTAAACTCTCACAAAAAAATCTAAAACATCAATTATTTGCGGTAAAAAAAAGGTGAAAAAAATCTGCGTTTGCCTGAGATCGAACCCATAACTGCGAATATCGCGCACAAACCGGGGATACCGAGAACAAACCGCGAACAAATTGCGGATACCGCGAACAAATTGCGGATACCGCGAACGAACCGCGGATACCGCGAAATACGAGCCGCCATAAGCCCTACCGAGGCCACTAAGCGCCTAACAAGCGCCATAGGCCCTAAC
>NW_007383361.1:0-2255 GCF_000475195.1 Diaphorina citri | reverse complement strand
AAAAAAATACTATAAGAATGCATATCAACGTTGTCAGCAATGTAATTAGTGATCAGGTCCTTTGCTTTCTTGAAGACGGACTGTTTTTAGGGGCTGGAGAGATCAGGTTTTTAAGGTCTGAGTGCAGTAAAAACAGGTGGTTCTGGAACTACAAGCCCGAAAGCAAAGGACCTGATGTGGATCTTTTTTTCACTTGATTTATTTTAGATTTAACTTGATTAAGGGTTGGGAAAATAAAGGTCCGGTTGCCTGCTGCGCCACACTTGGCGTCCGGTAAGGGAGTCAGGACCGCCAGTGCTCTTTCCTGACCGATCGGGACAGGGGATGCGGGATGTGGTGACCCTCTGTTTGAGGAGTATCTCGGGATAAGGATGGAGATCCCTGCATCGGATGTATCCACCAGCGGGGGACTAAGGCTCATATAAAGATTGGTCTTGGGCTGGTCATCGAAGTTCCTCGACTCGAGGCGGATACTCCATTCCCTTGGAATTTTTCACAGTATATCCCCCAATTTTTCACAGTATATCCCCAATTTTTTCACAGTATATTCCCCCAGTATATATTCCATTCCCCTGGCAATTTTTCACAGTATATCCCCCCAATTTTTAGTCTTCGGGGTTCAAAATTCTCCCAACATTCTCAATACGACTCGAGTCATATACAGAGAAGGCGTTGCGCCAGAAAACTGTCTAGCAACAAACACGGCGAACCTGGACTTTGAAAAAGCCAAGCTGAACCGACGGGGACCTTCCGAGATGGTAAAAGCCCCCCTCTCCCGGCCAGTCTATGGACCTGTCGCCACGTCAGGGGACCGGACACGGTGTAAGGCGCCTCCCACAGCCTCGTCGTACACTTCTTCTGCACCGCATCCTGCAGGAGCGGCTGCAGACTTGTCATAACCCGGATAATATCCTGATTACACCGAGGCCCCCGGGCTCGGAGGTAGGGCCACCTGTGTACAGAACAGCGGCCATTGGGCCCTCCCGAGCCACAGTGAACGGAGGCCATCAGCTGCTGTTGACGGGCCGCCATTTCTTCCACCTGAAACAAGAAATATGACATTAGAGTTGACGTATTGTTGAATGAGGGTTGAACTCGATGTATTTTCTTTTACGGCTGGGACTGGAGCCACAATCTGAGTTTTAAGTTGGTTCAATTTTAATTTTTAGGTTTTTAGTCCGTCCTTCCATTATTATTACGATAGTAATAAAAAAAGGTATAGTGGACGGGCTATTGTATTTGCTTCGGTGTCTGTTCTAATACAAATGTCGGTCTGTCCCCATAGAAGGACTTATCCAAACCTGGTCGACCTATATATCAAATTAAAGGTCTTTTTACCAGGAACACGAAAATGGTGGTGCAAAATTTGTCCAGAAAACCAAAAAGCCAAAAAACCAAAAAAACTGGTTTGGGGGATTTTTTTCACATTTTCTCACACAAATGAGCTCTGATCTTGAAATTTGTCGCGACGACCTATGAACTCAAAACGAGAAAGTTTTAGATAACACTTCAGTTGTTAATTTAAGACCGGTTTTAGCGTCACCTATGTTAAGCTACGCCGAGCAAGGCCAATAAATGGATTGAGCCTTATATTGGGAATAAAGGGAGAACGGGCTCTAGTCTTGATTTTAAATCATTACGTGAAAGTAAAATCAAAAAATCAAATCAAGAATGATAATAAACTGAATATTAAACAAATTAGGTAGGTACATAGGTACTGATTTTCTCTAATCACGATCGAATAAACTACGGGCTAAAAAATTCCCGGAGGGACGGGCCCAGCTTGTTAACATCAGATTTTGCTTGACCATTAGTTTGTTTAAGTGTATGTATGTCTGACTGATAGTCCAATTTTGATGAAACTTGGCACACACATTATAACACATAATTCAATCAAAGGATATTTCCTGGTTGATGTTTAGGTCCCATTGTGCCTTAGATAGATCCTTTCATCACGAGGCCAAGTTAGTCTTCGGGCCCAGCTTGTTAACATCAGATTTTGCTTGACCATTAGTTTGTTTAAGTGTATGTATGTCTGACTGATAGTCCAATTTTGATGAAAGTTGGCACACATATTATAACACATAATTCAATCAAAGAATATTTCCTGGTTCATGATTTAAGTCCGATTGTGCCTTTGATAGATCCTTTCATCACGAGGCCAAGTTAGTCTTCGAGCGTTCTCTACCACTCAACCTACCTTACACATGGCCACTGTACTGTCCAGACGGCCTTGGTCTAGGGCTATATGAGTC
>NW_007383360.1:0-5741 GCF_000475195.1 Diaphorina citri | reverse complement strand
GTAGTAGTAGTAGTAGTAGTAGTAGTAGTAGGTAGTAGTAGGTAGTAGTAGGTAGTAGTAGGTAGTAGTAGTAGGTAGTAGGTAGTAGTAGTAGTAGTAGTAGGTAGTAGTAGTAGTAGTAGTAGTAGGTAGTAGTAGTAGGTAGTAGTAGGTAGTAGTAGGTAGTAGTAGTAGTACGTAGTAGTAGTAGTAGTAGTAGTAGGTAGTAGTAAGTAGTAGGTAGTAGTAGGTAGTAGTAGGTAGTAGTAGGTAGTAGTAGGTAGTAGTAGGTAGTAGTAGGTAGTAGTAGGTAGTAGTAGGTAGTAGTAGGTAGTAGTAGGTAGTAGTAGGTAGTAGTAGGTAGTAGTAGGTAGTAGTAGGTAGTAGTAGGTAGTAGTAGGTAGTAGTAGGTAGTAGTAGGTAGTAGTAGGTAGTAGTAGGTAGTAGTAGGTAGTAGTAGGTAGTAGTAGGTAGTAGTAGGTAGTAGTAGGTAGTAGTAGGTAGTAGTAGGTAGTAGTAGGTAGTAGTAGGTAGTAGTAGGTAGTAGTAGGTAGTAGTAGGTAGTAGTAGGTAGTAGTAGGTAGTAGTAGGTAGTAGTAGGTAGTAGTAGGTAGTAGTAGGTAGTAGTAGGTAGTAGTAGGTAGTAGTAGGTAGTAGTAGGTAGTAGTAGGTAGTAGTAGGTAGTAGTAGGTAGTAGTAGGTAGTAGTAGGTAGTAGTAGGTAGTAGTAGGTAGTAGTAGGTAGTAGTAGGTAGTAGTAGGTAGTAGTAGGTAGTAGTAGGTAGTAGTAGGTAGTAGTAGGTAGTAGTAGGTAGTAGTAGGTAGTAGTAGGTAGTAGTAGGTAGTAGTAGGTAGTAGTAGGTAGTAGTAGGTAGTAGTAGGTAGTAGTAGGTAGTAGTAGGTAGTAGTAGGTAGTAGTAGGTAGTAGTAGGTAGTAGTAGGTAGTAGTAGGTAGTAGTAGGTAGTAGTAGGTAGTAGTAGGTAGTAGTAGGTAGTAGTAGGTAGTAGTAGGTAGTAGTAGGTAGTAGTAGGTAGTAGTAGGTAGTAGTAGGTAGTAGTAGGTAGTAGTAGGTAGTAGTAGGTAGTAGTAGGTAGTAGTAGGTAGTAGTAGGTAGTAGTAGGTAGTAGTAGGTAGTAGTAGGTAGTAGTAGGTAGTAGTAGGTAGTAGTAGGTAGTAGTAGGTAGTAGTAGGTAGTAGTAGGTAGTAGTAGGTAGTAGTAGGTAGTAGTAGGTAGTAGTAGGTAGTAGTAGGTAGTAGTAGGTAGTAGTAGGTAGTAGTAGGTAGTAGTAGGTAGTAGTAGGTAGTAGTAGGTAGTAGTAGGTAGTAGTAGGTAGTAGTAGGTAGTAGTAGGTAGTAGTAGGTAGTAGTAGGTAGTAGTAGGTAGTAGTAGGTAGTAGTAGGTAGTAGTAGGTAGTAGTAGGTAGTAGTAGGTAGTAGTAGGTAGTAGTAGGTAGTAGTAGGTAGTAGTAGGTAGTAGTAGGTAGTAGTAGGTAGTAGTAGGTAGTAGTAGGTAGTAGTAGGTAGTAGTAGGTAGTAGTAGGTAGTAGTAGGTAGTAGTAGGTAGTAGTAGGTAGTAGTAGGTAGTAGTAGGTAGTAGTAGGTAGTAGTAGGTAGTAGTAGGTAGTAGTAGGTAGTAGTAGGTAGTAGTAGGTAGTAGTAGGTAGTAGTAGGTAGTAGTAGGTAGTAGTAGGTAGTAGTAGGTAGTAGTAGGTAGTAGTAGGTAGTAGTAGGTAGTAGTAGGTAGTAGTAGGTAGTAGTAGGTAGTAGTAGGTAGTAGTAGGTAGTAGTAGGTAGTAGTAGGTAGTAGTAGGTAGTAGTAGGTAGTAGTAGGTAGTAGTAGGTAGTAGTAGGTAGTAGTAGGTAGTAGTAGGTAGTAGTAGGTAGTAGTAGGTAGTAGTAGGTAGTAGTAGGTAGTAGTAGGTAGTAGTAGGTAGTAGTAGGTAGTAGTAGGTAGTAGTAGGTAGTAGTAGGTAGTAGTAGGTAGTAGTAGGTAGTAGTAGGTAGTAGTAGGTAGTAGTAGGTAGTAGTAGGTAGTAGTAGGTAGTAGTAGGTAGTAGTAGGTAGTAGTAGGTAGTAGTAGGTAGTAGTAGGTAGTAGTAGGTAGTAGTAGGTAGTAGTAGGTAGTAGTAGGTAGTAGTAGGTAGTAGTAGGTAGTAGTAGGTAGTAGTAGGTAGTAGTAGGTAGTAGTAGGTAGTAGTAGGTAGTAGTAGGTAGTAGTAGGTAGTAGTAGGTAGTAGTAGGTAGTAGTAGGTAGTAGTAGGTAGTAGTAGGTAGTAGTAGGTAGTAGTAGGTAGTAGTAGGTAGTAGTAGGTAGTAGTAGGTAGTAGTAGGTAGTAGTAGGTAGTAGTAGGTAGTAGTAGGTAGTAGTAGGTAGTAGTAGGTAGTAGTAGGTAGTAGTAGGTAGTAGTAGGTAGTAGTAGGTAGTAGTAGGTAGTAGTAGGTAGTAGTAGGTAGTAGTAGGTAGTAGTAGGTAGTAGTAGGTAGTAGTAGGTAGTAGTAGGTCCTGAGGAAGTACTTTGCAGTCCCAGGGAAAAAAAAAGAAAAAAAAGGTAGTAGTAGGTAGTAGTAGGTAGTAGTAGGTAGTAGTAGGTAGTAGTAGGTAGTAGTAGATAGTAGTAGGTAGTATCAGGTAGTAGTAGGTAGTAGTAGGTAGTAGTAGTAGGTAGTAGTAGGTAGTAGTAGGTAGTAGTAGGTAGTAGTAGGTAGTAGGTAGTAGTAGTAGGTAGTAGTAGGTAGTAGTAGGTAGTAGTAGGTAGTAGTAGTAGTAGTAGGTAGTAGTAGTAGGTAGTAGTAGTAGGTAGTAGTAGTAGTAGTAGGTAGTAGTAGGTAGTAGTGTATTCAACCAGGTTTGGATAAGTCCTTCTATGGAATCTATGGGGACAGAAGAGTGACTGACAGACAGACACCGAAGCGAATACAATATCTATAGTCCGTCCACTATACCTTTTTATTACTATTGTAATAATAAAGGAAGTACGGACTAAAAATGGATTGCAGATTTGAATTCCTTGGGTCATTTTACATTATAATTCATACCCAAATAATTTTTTCCTCCACTACTTCTATGCGCGGCCGCGATAGGGTTAAATTAAAAGGAATTTCCACTAGCTACAGTTGAAAACAATCGTGGTCACATTCCTAATTCCTATAGCTCTACAGTCTGGATATTTGGGGGGGTTTAACGTGACGTTAACAATTTACTTGTTCCGCCATGAAAGTATCTACATAACATACATGTATACATGTATGTTATGTAGATGACCACTACACCACCTAAGTAAATTGTTAACGTCACGTTAAACCCCCCCAAATATCCAGACTGTAGAGCTATAGGAATTAGGAATGTGACCACGATTGTTTTCAACTGTAGCTAGTGGAAATTCCTTTTAATTTAACCCTATCGCGGCCGCGCATAGAAGTAGTGGAGGAAAAAATTATTTGGGTATGAATTATAATGTAAAATGACCCAAGGAATTCAAATCTGCAATCCATTTTTAGTCCGTACTCCCTTAATTATTACAATAGTAATAAAAAGGTATAGTGGACGGACTATATTGTATTCGCTTCGGTGTCTGTCTGTCAGTCACTCTTCTGTCCCCATAGATTCCATAGAAGGACTTATCCAAACCTGGTTGAATAATAATAATTATTAAAAAATAAACCTAATGAAAACAGGCATTTCAAGAACAAGAAATCAGGCATTCCAGGGGATTTTCAAACTTACTGAGAGGAAGAAGCGGTTGTAGTAGAGCTTTACGTCAGGTAAATTCAGTACTCTGGAGTCCATGCTAGCAAACTAGCTACCGCTTTTCAGACACTCAGAATAATTAAGTATAATATAGAATTGAAATTTTTCTTTGCAACCTGTTTAGATCTCTTCGTTGTAGGTACTCTTTTAACTAAGAAAATGTAAAAAAATCACCTTCAAACACACACTTTTACCTTCAAATTACGACATTTCCAGGATAAAATTGGCACTTTTCAGAAATTTGAAAAATCACTTTTGTTTGTTTACAAAAAAAGTTGGTTGTGAACACAGGCATGAAATACTAAAATTAATAAGAAGAGAATAAGTCTTCACTTGACTAGTCATTCTCTTCTTATTTTAGTATTAATTAGTACTTGACATGGTATCCCGTTTTCAAAGTTTATACCTACAGGCATGAAATTTCGAGCTGTGCGGCAAAAGAACCTTTCATACAATGCTCTGAAATCAACAAAAAATTTAAGGTGGACAAAGGCAAAATTAGAAAATTCACCAAAATTTGTTAGCGTATTTGCTACCACGAGAGCAAGAGGGTTAACAGTGGAGTACGTACATACCTATGTACCTCTGTGAAACATAGGGAAAAGCAGGGAGGTAATTTTTTTTTTTTAGCTAAACCCCCTTTAGGGGTGATAGTAGACCGGCCATGCCGCGTTATCGTTTCACTCACCCGAAAGTCTTGTTAATATTTGTCATCCGGGCCCAATCGATGGAAAATGGGTAGGGGAACATTTTTAGGCCGGATGCCATTGGCGGCCAGCTCCGCAAGTCGGACTTTTCCGCCAAAAAGCGCCGCCAAACACGGTTTTAGCGTCACCTATGTTAAGCGTAGTAGTAGGTAGTAGTAGGTAGTAGTAGTAGGTAGTAGTAGGTAGTAGTAGTAGGTAGTAGTAGGTAGTAGTAGTAGGTAGTAGTAGGTAGTAGTAGTAGGTAGTAGTAGGTAGTAGTAGTAGGTAGTAGTAGGTAGTAGTAGTAGGTAGTAGTAGGTAGTAGTAGTAGGTAGTAGTAGGTAGTAGTAGTAGGTAGTAGTAGGTAGTAGTAGTAGGTAGTAGTAGGTAGTAGTAGTAGGTAGTAGTAGGTAGTAGTAGTAGGTAGTAGTAGGTAGTAGTAGTAGGTAAGTAGTAGTAGGTAGTAGTAGTAGGTAGTAGTAGTAGTAGTAGGTAGTAGTAGTAGTAGTAGGTAGTAGTAGTAGTAGGTAGTAGTAGGTAGTAGTAGGTAGTAGTAGGTAGTAGTAGGTAGTAGTAGGTAGTAGTAGGTAGTAGTAGGTAGTAGTAGTAGTAGTAGTAGTAGGTAGTAGTAGTAGGTAGTAGTAGTAGGTAGTAGTAGTAGGTAGTAGTAGTAGTAGGTAGTAGTAGTAGGTAGTAGTAGTAGGTAGTAGTAGTAGTAGTAGGTGGTAGTAGTAGTAGTAGGTAGTAGTAGGTAGTAGTAGGTAGTAGTAGTAGTAGTAGTAGTAGTAGGTAGTAGTAGTAGTAGTAGGTAGTAGTAGGTAGTAGTAGGTAGTAGTAGGTAGTAGTAGGTAGTAGTAGGTAGTAGTAGGTAGTAGTAGGTAGTAGTAGGTAGTGGTAGGTAGTAGTAGTAGTAGTAGGTAGTAGTAGGTAGTAGTAGTTAGTTATAGTAGTAGGTAGTAGTAGGTCCTGAGGAAGTACTTTGCAGTCCCAGGGAAAAAAAAAGAAAAAAAAGGTAGTAGTAGGTAGTAGTAGTAGGTAGTAGTAGGTAGTAGTAGTAGGTATAGTAGGTAGTAGTAGTAGTAGGTAGTAGTAGTAGTAGGTAGTAGTAGTAGGTAGTAGTAGTAGGTAGTAGTAGGTAGTAGTAGTAGGTAGTAGTAGTAGGTAGTAGTAGGTAGTAGTAGTAGTAGGTATAGTAGGTAGTAGTAGTAGGTAGTAGTAGTAGGTAGTAGTAGTAGTAGGTAGTAGTAGTAGGTAGTAGTAGTGGTGGTAGTAGTAGTGGTGGTAGTAGTAGTGGTGGTAGTAGTAGTGGTGGTAGTAGTAGTGGTGGT
>NW_007383359.1:0-5741 GCF_000475195.1 Diaphorina citri | reverse complement strand
GTGTGCAAACAAGTACCAGTCTATGTACCAAAATATTGCCATTAATAAGAGGTTTTAGTAGCATACTAATTTACCTGCCTAATAAAATAAAAAGAAATGGCACACACGAGTCGAGAAGAAAAAAATCGTGCTAAGAATTTTATTTCATAAAATCAAAAATACACGTTTCATCCACAGATTAAATAAATTAAGAGGTAAAAATACAAAAGTTATCTAAAGTAAAAATAATATCAGGAGATCATGCTTTTAAAGTAAAACAAATAAAATAGTTAGTTCAAACGGCTAAAACTTAAAACAGTGAGAAGCCCTTCAGAGATTGACTTCGAATAAATGCAATACCTTACATTAGGTAAGGAGCTTTAGAAACGCCTAGCCTTTGAACGAGCTTTTGATGAAAACTAAAAGCTAAAGACATTCAGAACTAGTTTAAAAATATTTGGGTTTTGCTTTAAATAATAATAATAATTTGAAACATACGTATAAACAAAAAAGATCTTGAGCCAAATAAAAGCATACGTAAGAGATGGAAAAATTAAAATGATCTCGATATATCTAGAAAAAGCGTGGGTCGAATCTTAGCCGAGGAATTTCAATTATTTCTTTGATAACTTAACCAAATGATAATAGAGCTCCAAAGGTTAGATGGTGTTAATACAATAAATATATGTTAAGTACGGCGTTCCTAAAACTCGTTGACTACCTATTAATTAATATACTAACCTAACCTGGTAAGAGCTAGAGAGAGGGGGAGGAGGGGGAGAAAAGACGAAGACAGAAGGCTAAGTTTTTCTGGATTTTTAGTCCGTCCTTCCTTCATTATCCCCTAGAGCATAAAAGGAATATCGCTGCCAAATTGCAGCTTGCTAGGTGTGGTGGTTCTCGAGATAGGGCGATCAGTGTGTGAAATGTGAATGAGTTCTCGTTCTTATAATATAAGATTTACTAGCTGAATTCCGTCGCTTCGCTCCGGAATCCCGCTAGTTCATCCCGAGGCATGGCCAAGCTTGTGGAAAAGGCATGGCCGAACTTGTATTTTTATCAAACTAAAAACATAAACGAAACTCAATATTAGGCGAGCGAGGAAAAGTTTTCTCTCCCTCAGTCTCTGCACTCTGTGTATTTCTTATGGTGATTTTAGCGATCAAAAATTGATCATATCTCAGGATCGGTTTAGATTTTCGCAAAATCCTTTCTTATTGCACACCTAGACCATAAAAGGAATATTCCTACCAAATTTCAGCTTTCTAGATGTTGTGGTTCTCGAGATAGAGCGATCAGTGTGTGAACTATGAACTGTGAATGGATCTTGTTCTTATAATATAAGATTACACACACATACATACGAGTATTATATTATTATCTAGGTACTATCAGCTATTGAATAATCTCATTCTAAACTGGTATGTTGCACTTGTTTCACTGGAAAACAATTCAAGACAAAACTCCTTCAATAGTTGAATCAACATGCAGGTATTTTCCTACGTTAGATGTGAACTGTACCTGGCAATGATGGAAAAATGTTAAATGAGGAAATTGTTTTTTTTTTTTTTTGAACCTCTTCATAGGTTTTTCCCTCTAAGTAACCTCTATGAATAAAAAAGTAATACATCCATAAAACGAAGGTTGTTGAGCTGTATACATTTCTGTTATAAGTCTGGGGCATTCCAAAATAATATTAAATCTAAATGAGATGAAAGTATAAATTCATTAATAAGGAGGAAATTACATGTGTCTTGAATTGTTTCCTCATACATTTCTATGTTCACTAAATGCTAGGAAATATAAATGTAAATAGGAAAACTTAATCCTAGGGGAACATCAATAACACAATACGAAGAGTAGATCAAATAAAAATAATGGAAAATACTTAAACGAGATTTCGTAAAACAATAATTACTATGATTTAAATGACAAGAAAATATGATTTGATTAAAATATTGAAATAATTTTCCTAATAATAATGTAAGAGTAAAGTACGTTTTAACGTATAGCACTGTCTGAATGAGTACAGCTTGTAGTAGTTCCATGATATTGACTAGACAACTGAGGCAAGATATTTTAACGTATAGCACTGTCTGAATGAGTACAGCTTGTAGTAGTTCCATGATATTGACTAGACAACTGAGGCAAGATATAACAACAACATTATAGTGTAACAAATAATCTATTAAATTCTCATATGGCACAGGATGAGGATCACAGGTAAATATTTCATTTGTAATACTGAACCAGTGACTACGTATTACATACGATGCGTTGTATTTCAGTTTGCATTTAATGAAATCACAATGTTTTCTTATTTGGCACAAAGAGAAGGGAGTTCCAAAGCCAAAGCAGCACAACCTGTTGAATATCACAAAGGAAATATTTACATAGCACCTCAATGAAGATATGTACTCATTCAGACAGCAGCAGTAGCGAGTCAAACGTAATCTACACGAGGAGAATACTCTGGGACTATGGAGCACACAAGGAGTAGGTAGGATTTCCCCACGTCAAATGACATTGACAGGCGGGGAAATTACTCGTTAAACGAAATACGCGGCGAGTTGTGCCATCTTATCCTTGGGAGGTTTGGGCTTACCACCGCCACCACGGGGTTTACCCTTCCCTCCACCTCTACCTCCACCACGGGAACGATGATGCCCTCTAGCGGGACGAGATGGTACTGCACGTATCTTCTCGACTAGAGGTGCAAACTCATCACAACAGAATATACAACCTGTCAACTCGGTAAGATCTCGCGGGAGCTTTGTGCGTTCCTGAAACAAAACAAGAGAGGGAACAGTGTGTTAGTAAAGGGAACCGTGTTAACAATTCACCAGTTATTTATTATACTTCATTCAGTTAATATGATTTGTCTTCTAAAGTTGAAAAAATATTGCAGCCCCCTTGGTTTCTGATAGCCATGCACTAGAACTATACCCAGGGAGGTGGGTACAAGACGACGACCTGCAAGTAAATTATACACACGTTAGCTCCCGACGCAACAGGTGTGTGAAGCGAGCAACGTTTGGAAGGTCCGTTTACATCCATACTTTTTATGGTAAGTGGACCCTATGTAGGACCCTGACCCGTTTTTTTTATGAAGGGATTACTCGATTAGAGAGAGATAGCGGGAACTGTAAATACGGAAACATTACTGTCCCGAAATAAAAGAACATGATAGAGAGCCAGTCGTTCCGAAAACGAACCTTCGAACCCGAGACCGAGTGCTTACAAGCAGGCGCGCTACCCTCCAAGCCAGCTAGGTTCTACGCCATGGGAGCTGACCTACCTACCTAATAAGCAGAGTCCTTCAGGCCGTGGTTATGAACAGGGCCATCGTAGGACATCGTCGGACTTTTTGTGTGTAAAGTTGGCGGGAAATTCGAATTTTTGATTTTTTTTTCCGCAACTTGTACAATCTGAATTCATTTTTTACTTTTTATCTTTAGTTTGCACGTTTATATTATACTTTTCATTTAAATTAGATATTACAAACAAGCGAATTACAAAGCAAACAAAAATAAATATAAAATGAATTTTAAAAATTGCCGCCGGGACAGCTATCTCACGTCGTCCGAGCTCATCTCAGCCCTGTTCATAAACACACCCTCATTGTTCCTTACATCATTTTTGTTGACTTACCACGTCTGGAAGTATTCTTTCCAGAACTCAAAATTTGGGCCAAGGATGCAGCCAGAGATGGTTTCTCTGCTACCATCAAAGCTTTCTTCATTTTGATAATTGTTTGACTGTAGCTAGGATTCTAAAACATAACCTGGAAAAAGGGAAGGAAAAACACTTATTTAGGGATTCAAATAGACAACAAAGATACAAAATGCACTACAGTACAGAGCTATCCAACCTAAAGCTGTGTTCACACATAGTGAATGGCTGACAAGGTGAATCTATGTTGTTGAGGCAGTGTGATTGGTTTCAGTCAATACCTATTGATAGTGTTCATTAACAGAAATTGATTATGTGTGAGGACACAGCAAGAGCTTAAACAAGTGAGGTCAGTGGCGTAGCTTCCATGTAGGGCGTGTATGGCGGCCATACACTCTAAATTTACTCAAATACCCTTAAATATTGACTTTGAATATTTATGAAGAAGCATGTGCATAACTTATGTAGTAATGTGCATGGTGATGGAAATTAGTGCCCTACATGCCTTACACTTGACTTTAGACCACGCTACGCCACTGAGTGAGGTTACAAATAAAAATTGCTATGCTTAGATTCTCTATATGTGCTTAGGTTATGTGTGAAGGAAAAACACTTATTTAGGGATTCAAATAGACAACAAAGATACAAAATGCACTACAGTACAGAGCTATCCAACCTAAAGCTGTGTTCACACATAGTGAATGGCTGACAAGGTTGGTTAAGAATTATCGATGTCAAAATTTGGTCTTGTGCTTGTCAGTCAAGCAGGGCTAAAAGTAAACTGTTCAGTTTTCTCTGACAGAGTGTAGCGCGCTTCAAACAGGACGAGAACTCTACAATCATATGTATCTTACCTGGACATGGCTTTCCCGGTGGCTGCCAGAGGTGAGAACGATACCTCGAACAGCTGATCCATCGCTTCGATATTTGTCGTGAAATTCACGAATTTTGCCGAAAATACATCCAGCGTATCTCGCAGCACGACATTGAAGTCTGCCTCATTCCGAGCTATCAGATTAAGCTTGGACTCGATAGCAGATCGCATTGTAGGCTCCACCAGCTCCCGGTCTATTTTCTGATAGCCATGCACTAGAACTATTCCCAGGGAGGTGGGTACAAGACGACGACCTGCAAGTAAATTATACACACGTTAGCTCCCGGTCTATTTTCTGATAGCCATGCACTAGAACTATACCCAGGGAGGTGGGTACAAGACGACGACCTGCAAGTAAATTATTTTTCGGAATGTACCTATGTACATATTTGGTTTAATTTTAATGTTTAAAGTAAAAATTTGTACAAAGCAATTCATCTGAAGCCCAATAAAATTCTAGTATCTACAATTTTTGACATTTAGATTTGTAGAAAAAAAGGAGGAAGGAGACGGAAAAAAACAGAGATAAAAAAAGGAAAATACTTACCAGAAGTAACAGTAACATAGTTACGTTGACATATATTATTAATATGAACTGGTATGGAAGCATCCGTTCCTATACCATGTTTCTCCATGAGTGAAATCAACTCGGATTCAGTGAGATAATCAGGAGGCGTGGTTCAGAAGTAACAGTAACATAGTTACGTTGACATATATTATTAATATGAACTGGTATGGAAGCATCCGTTCCTATACCATGTTTCTCCATAAGTGAAATCAACTCGGATTCAGTGAGATAATCAGGAGGCGTGGTCTTCCTCTCAACCATCTTAACACTTTGAATAGGAATCAGATCTCCAGGCTTGAAATCAGGAATGCTTTCATTCTTCATAGCGGACCAAGTAAATGAATTTTAAAAATTGCCGCCGGGACAGCTATCTCACGTCGTCCGAGCTCATCTCAGCCCTGTTCATAAACACACCCTCATTGTTCCTTACATCATTTTTGTTGACTTACCACGTCTGGAAGTATTCTTTCCAGAACTCAAAATTTGGGCCAAGGATGCAGCCAGAGATGGTTTCTCTGCTACCATCAAAGCTTTCTTCATTTTGATAATTGTTTGACTGTAGCTAGGATTCTAAAACATAACCTGGAAAAAGGGAAGGAAAAACACTTATTTAGGGATTCAAATAGACAACAAAGATACAAAATGCAC
>NW_007383358.1:0-5743 GCF_000475195.1 Diaphorina citri | reverse complement strand
TTCTGCATGATCGACTATTTTTTCCATTTTTTTCTTAAAGAAATTCAAAAGATTCTTTTTTAAAAAAGTGATTTGGCAAAGTGCACATAAAGGTCGAAAATATTTTTTCTCTCTGATGTTCCAAGTTCGTAGCAAATCAAAGCTTGGGCCCCAAAACTCCTCCTTGAAGCACTCCAGTACAAAACATGAATACCTAGCCATAGGGACACACTCGACTCGAAAGGGCTAGTCAAGGCAAAAAGTATGACAAATGAACCTCTCCAGACAAGACATTGTCATGGAGTTTCTCAATAAGCTTGACAAATCGGTCGAAAGCTTTGTACAAACCTAGAGGTCCCACGTCTAGACTCGTTTTCCTCTTGTTCAAAAGGATTTGGGACGCGACATGTTTGTTAAACGGTTGAAAGACGACGTCATTTTGTTTGAATGATTTGAACGTACTAAAGTGTCATGTTTGCGAGATAAATCTGCTACATGATGACTTTCATGAAAGTGCATTAGTTAACAAAGTGCATGTTAAAGAATTCCTCTGAGAAGCTTTTTGTAATATGGAAGCTCTGAGTTTTCATTACATTCACATTACGAGACGGGTAGGGCTGGAAGATACTCTTCCTCTGAGAAGCTTTTTGTAATATTGAAGCTCTGAGTTTTCATTACATTCACATTACGAGACGGGTAGGGCTGGAAGATACTTGATCTTGTTTAGAAACTAGGACAAACTCGGGAAATCGATTCTTCTCACATTAACGTCGCGAAGGGTGGGTTATTCATCTTAAGTCTTCCTCTGAGAAGCTTTTTGTAATATTGAAGCTCTGAGTTTTCATTACATTCACATTACGAGACGGGTAGGGCTGGAAGATACTTGATTTCGTTTAGAAACTAGAACAAACTCGGGAAATCGATTCTTCTCACATTAACGTCGCGAAGGGTGGGTTATTCAGCTCAAGTCATTAAGATACAGACAAGTTCCTATTAGATAACATTTTACACATGAATAGAGATACCGTTTAGCGAATAGATAAATCAATGCATAGATTTCTAAGTCTTTCACACGGTCTCTGTCGATGTAACTCCTTCCTAAAATTTCTTTCTGCAAAAGTCTCATTAGTACTGCCTAAACGAATGACAGTCAATATTAATACATACATACATATTATGTAGTTGTAATCCTAGTCCTAGTTAATTGGTTCAGACAGCATTGTCTGTCTGGTTCAGCCAGTTTACACAGCATTGGTTCAGACAGGCAACAGACAGATAGACAGCAGACAGACAGCATGTAAGTAAAACAAAAAGTTCTAACTTCAAGTTAGGAATATGATTTATATTAGATTAGATAGGTAGGAAACTTTGTTTAGTAATTGCCCTCCCTGTAGGGCGTTAAACAGGGTCTTAAAAAAAAATCTTCGGGAACCATTTTTTGAACAGTGATCTCCACCCCCAATTTAATGGAGTAAAACCGTGACTGTGGTCCCCGATCATACGTAACTCTCAATGACCAATATGGCTCTCCTGAGACCCATTACATAATTGATAACAGAGATTCAAAACGAAATGAATAAAAACCTTTTTTTTTTTTTTTTTTTTTTTTTTTTTTTTTTCTTAAAGAAATTCAAAAGATTCTTTTAAAAAAAGTGATTTGGCAAAGTGCACATAAAGGTCGAAAATATTTTTTTCTCTCTGATGTTCTAGTTCAAACAGTAGCAAATCAAAGCTTGGGCCCCAAAACTCCTCCCTGAAGCACTCCAGTACAAAACATGAATACCTAGCCATAGGGACACACCCGACTCGAAAGGGCCAGTCAAGGCGAAAAGTATGACAAATGAATCTCCAGGCAATGCATTGTCATGGAGTTTCTCAATAAGCTTGACAAATCGGTCAAAAGCTTTGTACAAACCTAGAGGTCCCGTCATATTTTATGGACAACCACTATCGGTCATATTTTATGGACAACCACTATCGGTCATATTTTATGGACAACCACTATCGGTCATATTATATGGACAACCACTATCGGTCATATTTTATGGACAACCACTATCGGTCATATTTTATGGACAAATAGTAAAATAACCAATGGAAAAAGATACTATGAACAATCATGTCCCATCGATATAGGTACATATAACTTCTCTCAGGACGTAGAGGTAACTCCAAATGTTAAAGACAATTTACATCAAACCAGAAGCTAATGTTATTATTAGTATTAGTATTAATAGTGCTTTATTTATTCATATTTTTAACAGTAGGTACAATATATATGTATTGTAATACATACAATATTACAATATTGTAATATTGTATGTATTACAATACATACAATATTACAATACAATATTGGTTGGCAAGTTCATGTGTATGTGAAATTGTGTAAAAGTAAAAATGCTAACCCTACCGCATGTACAGGACAAAACTCCGAAAACTGTGAGGGCTGAAATGCTGAAAACTGGGAGATTTATCGTGATCCGTTAGAAAAAACGTAGCACGTGCAACCGAGCTTAAAAGTTAATTAAAGGAAGCAACCTCATGATTGATAGGGTACCTTGTTTGAAAAGACACTTTAGGAAATCATTTTATTAGCCTTGTTTAAAAGGAAACTGTTTTACTGACCTACAAACAACTCGATTGCACCCTTCTGAGACCAAACTAATTACAAGTTTTCCCATCACCACTATAGTTTTCCTTTACTAATATACATACAACATACAATAGATAGAAAGCTGAGATGGAAAGACCAGATCAAGAGGGACATGGCAAAAATTAACACCACGGAAGAAGACGCACAAGACAGAACAGTTTGGCGAGGCAAAATTGGCGAGGCAAAAAGTCTTCTAGGCTTCAAATGGCCCTGGCAGTAAGTAAGTATACAATAGATATACAGATATATCAAGTTCTGGTTTATATAGTCGAGCAACATACTACCCGATATGAAGATGTTAATTACTTGGGGTGTGGCAATTAATCTAAATTAAAATAATTAGTTCTGACGCCTTGATAAGTGAATTCTAGTGTAAAGACAATTTGCAGCTGAAATTTCATCCGGAGTAAAGGTTGCCAGTGGCGGCGTGGGAAATAAGGGTAGGACGGCCACTTTGCCCGAGAAAGTGGTAGAGGCCACAGAGGGTATTATAACGGCCCATCGGCCATTATACACTGGAAGACCGGTTCAACTCCAACTGAAGGATCAAAATATTATCCACAATATGAGACTCCCAGTGTTGAAGACACAGAAGACTTAAGAAAGTTGGGGGCACGGTTGGTCCAGTGGTAACGCGCTTGCTTCCCATGCAGAAGGTCCCGGATTCGAATCCCACCATCGACAAAAAATTGTACTCGTTTTTCGATTGCAAATATTTCTGCAACGGGTTACTTTCTGGTGTTCCCCATTCCCTCTCTCTCTCTCTCTCCCTCTCCCTCTTTCTCTCTCTCTCCCTCCCCCTCTCTCCTTCCCTCTCTCTCTCTCCCTCTCTCTCTTTCTCTCTTTCTCTCTCTCTCCCTCCCTCTCTCTCCCTCTCTCTCTTTCTCTCTCTCTCCCTCTCTCTCCCTCCTCCCCCTCCCTCTCTCTCTTTCTGTCCCTCTCCCTCTCTCTCTCTCTCTCCTCCTCGTTCCAATAACAGCTAATAAAATATTTTACTTTTTAATAATGTGCAAGTTTTTTTCGTCTTCCTCGAGACGCTAAACTTTTTCCAGAGAAAATAGGGAGAGACAGAGAGGGAGTGAGAGAGAGAGGGGGAGAGAGAGAGGGGGAGAGAGAGAGGGAGAGAGAGAGCGAGAGGAGAGAGATGGAGTAACGAAATGCATAAAGTTATTGTACTCTTAACTTGAATTTTAAAAAGGAAAGTACCTAATAAGGAACATAGTTATAAGGTAGAAACACACTACCGTTAACCGTTAATCACGTCACGTCATGTGAGCTCATGGAGAGTCACAGAAAGATGTAGTTCAAAGTTTTACCATAATATTGTAGGTAATTTCGTTCAGGACAGCCACACTTCTACCACATAGCTGTTCTGAACGAGATTATTTACAATGTTATTTGAAAACTTTGAACTCCATCTTTCTGACTCCGCATGAGCTCACGTGACCTGACGTGATGGTAGAGTGCTCCTACCTTAGAACTCGCTTCGCTCGTTGAATAAATTTTACCGTCACTAGGTACCCCTACTTTTTTACCCCTCACATCTTACCCTGGGTGTACTTTACCCCCCACTGTCCCTACTTTTTTTTTACCCCCACCTCCTTACCCTGGGTTTACTTTACCCCCTCTGTCCCTACTTTTTTTTACCCCAATACGTTGGGTGTACCACATGTTTCAAATGATCCACAAAATGTTATGTTTTTATTTTATTTTTCCCTTCATACTTACCTTTTTTTCCTTTCTTTTCACTTTTAGCTGGTTAGGACGTTTGTCCAGGGATCGCTTTAGGGAGGGAGTCCCTTTCAAACTGTTGAGGTTAGAGTGTTTTGGACTTGGGATTTGGAGGTTGGTGGTTCGAGTCCAAGTCGGTTATCTGAGTGATGACGCGTTACTGCCCATTTGGGGGGTGCCTTCTCAGAGTACTCAGCCTCGTAAGGACAAATGAGTGGATTAAAAAAGAAAGCCTCGTAAGGACAAATGAATGGATTTTTTTTTTTTTTTTTTTTTTTTAGAGGATAGACGGATAGAGGGTTTGTAACCAGTTTGATAGAGGATACCGTAACTGCTAAGCTCTTATCGTCTCGAAAGCGAAAAAGCCGGGATAGGAGAAAGCCAGCCGTTCCGGGAACGAACCCTACCTGTTTTAGGATGTAATGTGCTCATACTGCTCGAATAGGAATAGAGTCCCTTTACCCCAGCAAGTAGGCTACTCCTAAGTTCTGTACATATGAAGTTCCTGGGTTCGAATCTTATTATTAGGATAAAAGCTCTTGAAACTTTCAAAAGTTTTTATCCCATTAGAGTTTGGATCCTTGGGCCCCCCCACCTGTTTTACATGCCTTGCACTTGACTTTAGACCACGCTACGCCACTGCTTGAAAGGGACGAGCCCAAATAAAAATTGGGCAAAGATGTAATAAAGAAGAATATACTGCACTGAGAAAAAACTAGGATGCCGGCAGCCTGTGACTGGTGACTGGGTTCCGGCACTCTAATATTGAACTCTATATCGGGAAGCTGGACACTCTACTATAGCATTCCACCAGTCTAAATCAGGGGAAGTAACCCAATAATGGAGTTCTTCCACCCTAAACTTATGGCACCCTGTCACCATTTTTTTTCTCAGTGTGTTGTTTGCTCGTTTACCAGGCGCTTCATCCTACGCCAGGATTACCAAAATCTCAACACGTTTTACTCTATTTGTCCAAGACTTAGAGGGAAGATAAAGTGTCATCCCACGTTCGAGTTAAATCTCACACCAACTCACTCAATCCGACCGCAATCTGCCATTTTTACTCTCTTTTACTTTCCTTACCTTTATAGGATAGATAGTAATGTGATCGGGTGAAATTTTCGATGGTCACTTTTAGTGCCAAAATGCGTTTTGAGGTGGGTTTTACTCTCTGTTACTCTTTTTTACCTTCCTCTTATCCTATCCTAATTTCGTGAGTTTTTAACCACATAGGTATTGGCGGTTTTTAGCAGACCCGCAAAAACCATATACATAACTAAAACAGTCAAATAAGCATAATTCGACAGGATGAGGAAAGTCGTGTGATGTTCACACCAGATTTTTTTTTTTTTTTTTTTTTTTTTTTTTTTTTTATTT
>NW_007383357.1:0-5743 GCF_000475195.1 Diaphorina citri | reverse complement strand
TGTCTTGAACCCTTGTGCCTCTGGCTCACTTGAAGTTTTCCGCTTGCAAAAACTCCGGCCGAATCGGATTGAAATGTAAATTATGCAATTAGAAAACCCGAAACTAATCGTTGGTACGCAATGGGAACATTTTCTTGGGTATTCATGAGCTTTTGTTCAAATCACGAAATACGTGCAAGTGCTGTTGAGCCACCCATTTCATTGGTTTTAAATATTTTTTTGTTCGTCTATTCGGAAATTTATGTTTTTACGAAAGCTTTGCTAGATAATATTCTAAGTAATAACATATAGCGCCTAGCATTAGCATAGGAGGATAGATATATTGAATGCGAGAATCAAAAACACCAAGCTAGGTCTACTTATACCTACACGTGGTAACAGGGTGTTTGTGAACAACACATGCTGAAAGTTATTTTCTGGACTATTTGTTTGAAATTGCTTTACAATATTTGCAAGTCAAAATTTTCCATCTCTATTTAGGTAGAAATCCAAATGAGTATAACGACCTTGCTATGTCAAGTTTTGGTCAAATTTCTCCTCAGAATTGCTCACTGGGGAGTCTTTTTTTTTTGTCAGGTTATATGTGGTTCTTACGAAGGTGTCAAAATCGCCTCCATGGAATGCAAAACAGCAAACGAAAATATTCAACCATACTAGGTCTTATTACTACAGAGAAGAAAAATGCACACAAAAACAAACCCTAATCCTGATGGTCATTTATCATCAACTTCTCTACACACTTGTTCCTTTTAAACATGTTTATATGAATTCGGCATAACTTATTTCTTTTTTGCACACGAAAATTTGCAAATTTTTAGCATACATTTAAACGAGTTGACAAATGAGACGTCTGTGCAAATTTTATGCAAACACATTTTTGACAGAGATCAAGCAGGATCTGCCACATAACATAAGGGAGACATGAATTTCATTCACACTCGTTGAATAAGATTGATTTTCGTCTCCTTTTCTTATGATTTCATCAAATTTGCACACTTTTGAAACAAATAAAAACCTTGAAGTTTTTCACTCCTTCCTCCATAGTCCATATCCTTGACAAATCTGATGAAGTCTTTGGTAATTGATTGATTACTCACTTCTTACTTTTTGTGAAACAAAATGAGAAAAAATATTATCAACTAACTTTGACCCAAGTTGTCCAGTTATTATCCAATTTACACACAAATGTACTCCAAGTAGTATTATCTGCCTCAAAAGCGTCACCATCAAGAAGACACGTCTTTGTTGCCCTCAACATTACCGGTATAATCTCAATGATGTGACACTTTTATGTTCACCGGAGCTTATGATTATGTAGGTACATAGTTCTTAAATTATGACTCTTCCTCAAGTATTATTAGGTGCCTTAAAACTCTTGTCACAATAAATAGACCAGGTTCATTGAGCGTATCTAGATCCCGCGATCCTAGGATCATCCTAGGGCTTCGATAATGCTTTTTGCTATCTTGTCTGACTCATCTGCTTTCATATTTCATATCTCATGTCGTGGCGTTATTACAAGTTCGAGTTTGAAATGAAAATGATGTTCATACCCTTGTCGTATGTGTGTAGTATGAACGCACATTGCTTCAATCAGAATGTGTGCCCAGTTGTAGAAGAGTTTAGAGTTTCTAGTTTTTATTGACGACCTATGATGACCTTATTGTCCAATGTTCCTACTCCTTAATATTTTACTTCTGGATATTACAAAATTTAGCACACATTCAGTTCATCAGCAAAGTAGAAACCTAGAAACTGTATCTCCCCTACATAATTTAGCAATCTCAACTACTTGGGTACTCACATTGTGATTGTGCGGCTACAGGAATTACAAGGCAAACTGATGTATGACAAAGATTTTGCAATAACAATTCGAAGTCGTCAGTTGTTCCAAGTCTCTGTTCATTCATAGATTCAAGTTTTGCATAAAGCTCATTGCCAATATTTCTAAAGTTACTTTCACTATACGATGACACAGGTCTTCGTTCATGTCTAGTTCTTCCATCACTTGGTGTTGTATGAAATTCCCCAGCCATGACTCACACTTGTGAATGTGTTTCATTCATAACTCTGTTTCCGTCTACTTGGTCTACTACAGCATCATTATCATGATTACCCTAGTTACTGGCGCGGTGTACCACCGATGTGCGGCTACAGGAATTACAAGGCAAACTGATGTATGACAAAGATTTTGCAATAACAATTCGAAGTCGTCAGTTGTTCCAAGTCTCTATTCATTCATAGATTCAAGTTTTGCATAAATCTCATTGCCAATATTTCTAAAGTTACTTTCACTGTGCGGCTACAGGAATTACAAGGCAAACTGATGTATGACAAAGATTTTGCAATAACAATTCGAAGTCGTCAGTTGTTCCAAGTCTCTGTTCATTCATAGATTCAAGTTTTGCATAAAGCTCATTGCCAATATTTCTAAAGTTACTTTCACTATACGATGACACAGGTCTTCGTTCATGTCTAGTTCTTCCATCACTTGGTGTTGTATGAAATTCCTTAGCCATGACTCACACTTGTGAATGTGTTTCATTCATAACTCTGTTTCCGTCTACTTGGTCTACTACAAACTACAGCATCATTATCATGATTACCCTCGTTACTGGCGCGGTGTACCACCGGTTCAATTGAACATGATTGAATTGTTCTTGGAATTTCCTCACTAGATTCATCCCACTTAGTTCAGAGGCTGCCGGGCAAGACCGTGAGTACATCATTATCATTTACATGTTCCACGAATATCTCAGGAAATGCCTTTTAAGTCTCATTTTTTTCATCACCGTAGTACCTACCCAATTAGGTACCACCGATTCAATTGAACATGATTGAATTGTTCTTGGAATTTCCTCACTAGATTCATCCCACTTAGTTCAGAGGCTGCCGGGCAAGACCGTGAGTACATCATTATCATTTACATGTTCCACGAATATCTCAGGAAATGCCTTTTAAGTCTCATTTTTTTCATCACCGTAGTACCTAGTACCTACCCGATTAATTTTTGAGAACAATCACATCGTTTAGCCGCTCGTCTATTTCTATAGTCAAGGTTTTTGTAATTGAATTAACAGTCCATTAACTGGTGTATCCTTTGCCAGTTTGTTATAGTAGTACGCTCAACTAGATAGCAATAACTAGAATCACATCGTTTAGCCGCTCGTCTATTTCTATAGTCAAGGTTTTTGTAATTGAATTAACAGTCCATTAACTGGTGTATCCTTTGCCAATTTGTTATAGTAGTACGCTCAACTAGATAGCAATAACTATAAATATTTTTGGACTGTGTGAAAGAAAATGAATATGAAAAGATAATTTATTTAGTGACTTGGAAAAAATCTTCGTTCTCTATTGGCAAGTTGGCACATCGAACAAATACTAATAACTCTAATAAGTAATACTTAACTAATAATGTACGCTAAGTCCTCTACGTTCATGAAGATTATGATAAAGTCCATTTATAATATGAAATTGCACCAATCCAGACAGTATCTCTAAGTTCGTCAGAATTCTCATGAATCATAACATTCAGTACACGAATAACTCATTAGACTTAAACCATCAGACCCCAGACCTCTCATTTAAATGTCAAAACATATTGCCGAGTACAGACCTGGAATTACTGTGACTCATGCAGGGTAATTACTCATGACTTCAATTTCTTACTGTGTATGACTTCAATTGAAGCGCTTTATTCAGAATCAAGTCTTGTATGGTGGTGCGTGGTTGTGTATCATTAGGTTATAAAGCGCTAGGTGTAAGAAGGAAGCGGTTTCGGGCTTGTGCTCATTGTGGCTTCGTCTATTTGGCAGATGTGTGGCATATCTCTTACCATCATATCATCGGGAAACAAGTGCCAATAATGCCTAATTCTTGATTGGTCAACATTGAATTGGGGTCAAGTTATCCCAATGGTCGAAATTCAATTAGAAAGATTACATCCTTATTTAGAGATTATCTTGCTACTATTGTCAACGCTACTTCTGTAGTTTCAAGTTATACCGAAGCAACAATGTTGGCAATAATTGTAAAAGTTAAGGTAAAAGAACACTCAAATAAGCATCATTCAATAGGATAAGGAAAGTCGTGTGATGTTCACACCAGATTTTTTTACTCAATGACCAAGAAGCAAAGTAATATTTTCGTGCACCAGTGGGTGTCTCTTCCAAATACGTTTTTGAAATTGAGCACTATGATTACACAATACACAATAAATATGTTCATAATAAAAAGAACTTAAAAATCTGAACTTTTTTTTTTCAGTTTTTTTACTCAATGACCAAGAAGCAAAGTAATATTTTCGTGCACCAGTGGGTGTCTCTTCTAAATACGTTTTTGAAATTGAACACTATGATTACACAATACACAATAAATATGTTCATAATAAAAAGAACTTTGAAAAATATACAGGCAATAATTTGAACTTCATACATACCCCATGCTGGTCCAGCATCTATCTGGCATCTTGGATTATTTGGTTCTTGGTTCCTCCGTATTTAGAGCCATGAAATCTTGTATACCATTCATTAGACTTACGAGGAGTGTGTTTCTGTGTACCATAACTATGAGCACGTGAATAAATTGTTTTCTCTTCATTGCTAGATGCCAAAACGACGTAGGAGTCAACTTCTGGTTCTCCTAACGAACATTTGGCGTACTGGCATCGCAATAATTTGAACTTCATACATACCCCATGCTGGTCCAGCATCTATCTGGCATCTTGGATTATTTGGTTCTTGGTTCCTCCGTATTTAGAGCCATGAAATCTTGTATACCATTCATTAGACTTACGAGGAGTGTGTTTCTGTGTACCATAACTATGAGCACGTGAATAAATTGTTTTCTCTTCATTGCTAGATGCCAAAACGACGTAGGAGTCAACTTCTGGTTCTCCTAACGAACATTTGGCGTACTGGCATCTCAGATCCTTGAATTTAGAGTAATGTACACATTTTAGTTAATCTCTTATCCTGTTAACTGTAAACCAGTTAACAGGTTTATTCTCGAAAATATAAGTAGGTAATTAATAATGGTAGCCTCTGTGGTCAGCTCAGTCTTCTTCTACTGAGGTAGCTTTGGTTGAATCCACTTGGAATAAGTAAATCAACTATGAATCAAATGACACACCCAAAAATCTCGTTAGGTATTTGTCAAGAGGGAGAAAGTCACATCTCTAGTTCTAGTAAAACAACATGTTGAAAAGAAGAAGAGGAATTAGGTACTCTCAAAGGCTCACTTGGAATCCCTCATTGTTATTAATAAAATTGTTACTGGAGCTCTTACTCGTTTGCTTATTGGATATGTTCATTGATCACTTCTCACATGGTTGCCAACAAATCCAACAATAACGCTTTGATACAATTTCCTGTCTCCATAAAAACGAAACCCTTCCTGTTAATTGACGCATTAAACGTACTGAAAGCCTCTCCGCTAATGAATACTTCATGTAAGGACAACATGCAATAAACACTAATTGAATGAGTACTGATGTATTTGTTAGACGAGCTATAAACAAACAACATAAATTGAGACCTATACAAAAGAAGACACTAAAATTACTCAATGACGAGGATATTAACAATGGTCCAATAGATAATGAAGAGTTGAAGACTGTGTGTCCTTAATAATATAAGTGAAGTGGATTTGTCAATATAGTAGTTGTCAACATAGGTGTAGGTGCGTTGTAGTTGGAGTTGCATCAGTTTATCAGTAAAGACAATTTTCTAGCGGAAAATAC
>NW_007383356.1:0-5747 GCF_000475195.1 Diaphorina citri | reverse complement strand
CCTGTGACAAACGTTTCAAAACTCCTTAGCTTTCATCAGGTACATTAATTTTTATACATATGTATTATTTACATGTTTATTAAGGACAACCCCAGCGGGTTTTAAACATAAGTAGGTAATGCTTGAGTACCTATTTTGTAAATTTTATTTCTGTATCCAAACGGTATGGTTTAGGCTTTGGAAATTGATCAATGGTATTTTCTGAGAGATCAAACATACCGAAACCCCGTTCATTGACCCCATCAAAGCCACACCTAATAAAACCTGAAGGTATTGTCCACTATTTTTTACAACCATCAGAGGTGATCCTCCAGGAAAGTACCTACTTACATTCGAATATTTTACGACTTTCCTTCAGGATTATGACTATTATAAGCAGCAGATCAGAAATATTAAAATTCCATTATTCAAGATATAAAACCTGAAGGTATTGTCCACTATTTTTTACAACCATCAGAGGTGATCCTCCTGGAAAGTGCCTACATTCGAATATTTTACGACTTTCCTTCAAGATTATGACTATTATAAGCAGCAGATCAGAAATGTTAACATTCCATTATTCAAGATTAAAAACACGTGCTTAGAGATTTTACGATGAGATTTACATTGATTTACGTGTCCATTAAACGATTTAACCCTTGCGGAGTTGAGGGTACCTATTATTAAGAGTGTAGTTACTCTTGTAAAGTTACGTCGATTTTCCTCAAACGAGATGAAAGCATGCATCTTCTTAAAAAAACTCTTGTAAATCACGGTTATCAAAACTTTAGGTGATAACTCTTGGAAATCATAATAATCAGAACCCAACCACATAATAGAAAATATATGTATTATTTTCTTGGATGATTTCCTTATCTTCTTTGGCGTTTCTTTGATATTTTCCTTATTGTTTTAACCCTTGCGGAGTTGAGGGTACCTATTATTAAGAGTGTAGTTACTCTTGTAAAGTTACGTCGATTTTCCTCAAACGAGATGAAAGTATGCCTCATCTTCTTCAAAAAACTCTTGTAAATCACGGTTATCAAAACTTTAGGTGAAAACTCTTGGAAATCATAATAATCAGAGCCCAACCACATAATAGAAAATTTATGTATTATTTTCTTGGATAATTTCCTTATCTTCTTTGGCGTTTCTTTGATATTTTCCTTATTGTTTTATTTGATGTACCATGTACCTACCATTTCTTATGCCATGACCGTTTCTTGTTGCAGGCACCCCGTGCCATTTCCCACCACCTGAGGTACCCAACACATGTCCGCATCGTAGAAGTGGGACCCCGTGATGGCCTCCAGAACGAATCCAGAATCCTGCCTACTCATATCAAAATAGAACTTATCAATCAGCTATCGAAAACCGGACTGCAAACTATTGAAGCCACCAGGTAAATTTGGAGCAAGGCCGTATCCAGGATTTTGTCGAGAGGGGGGAGAGAGTCTGAACGGTGATGTAGGGGGATGCTCGAAAATTTCGGAGCCTGACCTACAGTAAAGGAGAAAAATTGAGCTTTAGGCCCTGACTTAAAGCTTTTCTCGCTGAGTCTTAAGTCTGGTACAGACACTACGATTTGTCTGCAGACTTATAACTGGGTCACACAACTTGTCTATCGACAGACCGTTCTTATGCACGGCAAGTTTTCAGACTTCTTGTCTGAACTGGCCAATCTGGCCATATACACTTAAGATCTGTCGAAAGACAAGGTTGTGACACCAAGTTGTAAGGCAAGACTGCAGACAAACGTGGCGTGTTTATCATACATTACACATTGCTCTTTTGCTGGTAAACCACTGGAGAACGTGTAGTCCAGAAACAAATTCTGACTTGAAAAATTCTGCTTCTCACTCCGTGCGTAGGGAAAAACGTCATACTTACCTATTTGTCATTTTTTCCCTATGCTATAAGTGTGGGTATATTGTAATTATGACGTCAAGAATTGTTTCGTGGAATAGCCCCAAATTCTCATGCAAAGTAAAAAACCTTCATTAGGAGGGATTACCGGTGACTGCGGGGTTTAGCCGTATGTGCAATCCAATTTTTCCTTGATTTAGAGTATGGTTCTAATTACTAAAATGGCCTGGGTTTACCTGAAAATCATAAATGCACTATGACGTACGAGTATGAGGATACTATAGTCATATTCTTTTTAATCTGAACCGAGTTATCCACGTTTTTTTCCTCTTCTGAAAGCATTTATCTAATTTCAGTCCAGGATTCTTCATTACCTCGGTTCAAATTCCACAAGAAAAACACACCTGCACATTGGCATTTGCACAAGAAGTGTACAATTGGCCATTCACATCCATAAGATTCAGGAATAATGTGTAGTTGTGTTGAACCTGAATAGCACCCATTTTACCTGAAAATCATAAATGCACTATGACGTACGAGTATGAGGATACTATAGTCATATTCTTTTTAATCTGAACCGAGTTATCCACGATTTTTTTCCTCTTCTGAAGGCATTTATCTAATTTCAGTCCAGGATTCTTCATTACCTCGGTTCAAATTCCACAAGAAAAACATAACTGCACATTTGCATTCGCACAAGAAGTGTACAATTGGCCATTCACATCCATAACATTCAGGAATAATGTGTAGTTGTGTTGAACCTGAATAGCACCCAACATGTGAACGAATACTAGTTTACAATAAAACCGGGTTCATAGAAGCTTTCGCTATTGTTAATAGCATTCGCACAAGAAGTGTACAATTGGCCATTCACATCCATAACATTCAGGAATAATGTGTAGTTGTGTTGAACCTGAATAGCACCCATCATATGAACGAATACTGGTTTACAATAAAACCGGGTTCATAGAAGCTTTCGCTATTGTTAATATTACTTAACCCCTGAGAGTTTTCACAATAGAACCCGTCTTTCATGAAAACTCTCTCCACATTAAACCATTGGTCTTGATCTTGGATACAACCACTTGGGTTAAAAAAAAGACACTTCCAGAGTCTAGTGGCTTGTGACCCTATGAATGATATAAGAAATATCAAGATTGACCTCTGCAAACAGAATATACCTATGAGCAGAATTGTATTTCCATCTTCACTACAATGAAATTAACGTCACACATGGCCTCTACCTTAACCTAGAACTTGGAATTGGATCCAAGGTATTTAACCGGTGAGGTGGAAATCCTTGGCTTATGGTTGGAATTGATATGTTCCAATTCTTGTGTTAAAAGAACTGCAAGGTTGATATTTAAAAAAGTATATGCACTTACTTGACGACATTCGTTTTACATCAAATTAATTACAAATTACAGTCAAGTACTTTTTTGATTAAAGATTGACCTCTGCAAACAGAATATACCTATGAGCAGAATTGTATTTCCATCTTCACTACAATGAAATTAACGTCACACATGGCCTCTGCCTTAACCTAGAACTTGGAATTGGATCCAAGGTTAGGTCCTAAGTCCTAACACTATTAAGAAATTAAGGATCCTTCATAAGGAGCTCTTCCAGCCTTCCATCCAACCACAGACTCTGGTGCATATGTATAGCTGCAAAAGTTTTACACAAAATTTTACAACAAAGTTATCTTTTCTTCTTTTCTTTTCTTTTCAGTTTTGTGTCACCAAAATGGGTGCCTCAAATGGCGGATCACAAAGAGGTTGTTCAGGGCCTGCCAAAACAGTCAGAAATTTCCTATCCAGTTTTAGTTCCCAATATGAAAGGCTTAGAGACAGCGGTAAGTTATTTTGTAGAAGGAAAGAAAAGCCTAGTGGCCTAGTCCATGTGTTTATTAGCTCAGAAAACTCTAGGTGTTCAGGGCCTGCCAAAACAGTCAGAAATTTCCTATCCAGTTTTAGTTCCCAATATGAAAGGCTTAGAGACAGCGGTAAGTTATTTTATAGAAGGAAAGAAAAGCCGCCTAGTGGCCTAGTCCATGTGTTTATTAGCTCAGAAAATTCTAGTTATTAGCTCAGAAAATTCTCTTGTTTATTAGCTCAGAATTTATTAGCTCAGAAAATTCCTATCCAGTTTTAGTTCCCAATATGAAAGGCTTAGAGACAGCGGTAAGTTATTTTGTAGAAGGAAAGAAAAGCCTAGTGGCCTAGTCTATGTGTTTATTAGCTCAGAAAATTCTAGGCTCTTGTTTTTCCAGAACATTTTTCTGACGAAGTCAATTTTACCAGTCCATATTTTTGTATTCGAAATTTCCATATGGGGAAAATTGTTTGTTTTTATTAGATAGTTTCATTAATAATGGATATTATTCAATGTTCAATCTATTAGGAGAATAATTATTTAAACACATTTTGTTTGTCAAATTCTTGAAATACTCCGATTTTTTTCCTTTGAAAATTGGAAAGGCAAATATAATTAGTTTGTTGTTTTGTTCGGTCTTGTTTTTGCGTTCTTCAGTTGTTTACTCTGAAGGCAGATATCTTCAATTTCTTGTTTAACGTGAACCTTGATTTGCAAGAACTCAGTGCCCTAGCTTGGATTTGAAGAATTTAACCGGTGAGGTGGAAATCCTTGGCTTATGGTTGGAATTGATATGTAGCTTGGATTTGAAGAATTTAACCGGTGAGGTGGAAATCCTTGGCTTATGGTTGGAATTGATATGTTCCAATTCTTGTGTTAAAAGAACTGCAAGGTTGATATTAAAAAAAGTAACTATATGCACTTACTTGACGACATTCGTTTTAAATCAAATTAATTACAGTCAAGTACTTTTTTGATTAAAAAAAGTTATATGTTATAAATTTTATATGTCGGCATGATATACTGCACTACTGTTATAGCATTAACCTTGAAAGTTGTTTTCTTTATTGAATCGATCTTGCTGATGGCTTACAGTCAAGTACTTTTTTGATTAAAAAAAGTTATATGTTATAAATTTTATATGTCGGCATGATATACTGCACTACTGTTATAGCATCAACCTTGAAAGTTGTTTTCTTTATTGAATCGATCTTGCTGATGATATATGATATGTTGTTTGGGTCCAATTCTGCAACCAGAAGATTGATCGTAATTCCCCATAGTCGGATGAATGCCCCTTGTTTTTACGCTGCTAATAAACATGCTTACATGCCAATGACCTATTCATATACTTTTACATTTCGCTTCACATGTGGTTATTGCGTCTTTGATTTTGAAAGTTTGTATCTCTGGTAACATATTTTTGTTTTGTTTGAGATATTCCTACTTTGTGGCTTGTGGACACATCACTATGCATTGATATAGGTGGGTCTTGAAAATTTTGCATTTTCTCATTGGGGATTAGCATTGAAAAAGTAACCCGTTAGACAAAATACCATGATTGAAAGAACTTCTCAATTCTTGCCCAGAAAAAGTGTTGGTAACCACGGAATGTTCGTCAATTTCGCTGCTTGAGAAGTGAAGAGTCTAGTCCTTTTAGGAAAGGCCTCCTGTACACTAGGAAGTATGTTTCTTGTTCTTCGACTACCAAAGCATCATCTCGTATATAAATTTCTGGTTTTAATGTACAAGCAGACGGAGGACATAGTGTACATAATAATGTAAAGGATAATCTGGTTCCACTTTCTTGTTCTTCGACTACCAAAGCATCATCTCGTATATAAATTTCTGGTTTTAATGTACAAGCAGACGGAGGACATAGTGTACATAACTACATAATAATGTAAAGGGTAATCTGGTTCCATTATAGGTATAGGCAGACCAGCCTATATGGACACCACAGTATGGGACACGAACTAGAATGAAAATCAATTCTTCATCACAACTCACTTTACTTAGGCTAGAAA
>NW_007383355.1:1467-5748 GCF_000475195.1 Diaphorina citri | reverse complement strand
ATGTGGGTTTAAGTTAACACCTAATCCGTTGATTATGATTTCAGAGACCAAGTCAGTTGAGAATAGGGCAGTTGCTCTCCCATTCAATACAACTGATAATCAACCTCAACACAAACCAGTGTTACTTCCTGAGGAGGAAGAGTTGGCAACACCTCTAGGTAAGTTGAACGAACGAATTGCTATAAATTTTTGTGGATGCTCCAACCAAATTTTCAGAGTTCAATCCACAGTAAAGGAGCAGAATGGCTACTAAAGAGAAAATTCCCGCGTAACCTAGTTGTGTTATTCCAGTCATGACAAATGAGAGTCGTCTAGACAGTATTGTATACTTTATCACAATCCTACCCCTGGTCTATCTGTCTGGGTTTCTACTCTCCCTCCTGGGTGTGATCTACTCGATGTGTACTCTACTGAGAGCCAGCTTCTCCACCAAGTCTACACAGACACCGGACGGGGCGGGGAATAAAATATCCAACAAGATCCACTACTTTGAGAAGGTCATGTCCAAGAGTTTGATCGCGAGCAAGCCGTCTGATAGACCAGTGGTGGAGAAACTCGATGTAAAACCCGACTCGCCAGTGAGAAGCAAAGTGAAGTTACCAATACTAAGCAAACAATGTGCCAAGACCAGCGAGCCGCAGTTTACGCTCAACAGGAATATTATCGATCAGATTAAGAATTCTATGCTGGAGGAAAATGAGACAAAGGAGGAAATGATAGAGACACATAACTCCAATACTGTATTACAACCTGATGAGATTTCAGGTAAGGCCCGTTTCCATATGTCGTTTGGAAAAAATCGTGTCGTGTGTAAGTGGGAACACTCATTTGACTTTCATTGCCCCTAGGACACTCTGAAAGAAAAAGAAAACCGGATAAAACTCACAAGTAGGAATAAGCCTTTAAGTACCTACCCAAACTTCGCACTTTTTACTCTGGTTAGGCGGAGGTCGATGGTCGGTTGTCCGTTGTGGAGGCCTAAAAAAACCTTCGTTAGCGTTAGCGAGACAAATGAGAGTCGTCTAGACAGTATTGTATACTTTATCACAATCCTACCCCTGGTCTATCTGTCTGGGTTTCTACTCTCCCTCCTGGGTGTGATCTACTCGATGTGTACTCTACTGAGAGCCAGCTTCTCCACCAAGTCTACACAGACACCGGACGGGGCGGGGAATAAAATATCCAACAAGATCCACTACTTTGAGAAGGTCATGTCCAAGAGTTTGATCGCGAGCAAGCCGTCTGATAGACCAGTGGTGGAGAAACTCGATGTAAAACCCGACTCGCCAGTGAGAAGCAAAGTGAAGTTACCAATACTAAGCAAACAATGTGCCAAGACCAGCGAGCCGCAGTTTACGCTCAACAGGAATATTATCGATCAGATTAAGAATTCTATGCTAGAGGAAAATGAGACAAAGGAGGAAATGATAGAGACACATAACTCCAATATTGTATTACAACCTGATGAGATTTCAGGTAAGGACCGTTTCCATATGCTGCGATAGAGTCAACATCTATCTTGGTCTGAAGATGATGTCCTGAGTGACATCGAAAGCTCACCAATTTAAAACATCTTAATCGATTTTTTTTTTGTCATTATATATAAGTAGACTTTATTAATAAAACATTTATGCATAAAAAAAGAAACATCTCCAGAAAACATCACACTAGGGAACCCCTGCTCCATCTTCCAAGTTCAAACTTCTGGCCTTGTACCGGCTCCCTCGCAGCCTCAGGGACACTGCCCGTATTATCACTATTTGAACCTTGGTTTTTATCCACCATGATAACTGGCTGATGCACTTAATCGAAATTGCCTTGATAAGAATATTTCATTTTATTTTTATCTGATTTTAATTCTTGATATATTTATTATTTTGCAGACCACCCTTTTTAGGAACAAAGCTTCTAAAATATCTAACGGTATCGATAAGGTTCTGGTATATGCGTAGGGTATTATTCACGTCGGATCTATAGTTTACTGTGTTTGAATTTTTATTGATGTGGAAAGCTTCAAGGAATTTAAAAAAAAAAATTGCAGACCACCCTTTTTAGGAACAAAGCTTCTAAAATATCTAAACCAAATGTGTTATTTCAGGTCATTTCTACAAGAGCCCGCTCCTCAATATAACAAGACACAATGTGAGACTCAGAACCTGTCCATCATCCTGGAAGCTAGCAAGGAGAAGAGCTCTTCATCATCAGGTAGCTCAGGTTCCGGATGTCTGGGTACTCTTAACTCTTACTTCAACAGCTGTGAGAAGAAACCGCACACATTGCATCCTATCTATGAACAGAATGGAGGTGAGATTACTGGTAGGGAAGTGAACAGCAAAATTCTCTTCGAAAAAGAGCCCTCTAGCCTCTAGGATCCATTGGACCCAACATCTTATGAGAAACTTTGCTTTTCTTGGCCCAAACTCAAAGAAATCGCACAAACTATTTGAAAATTATGGTGAACCCAATAGACAATTTATGGAATAAAGAGGTCAAGGTTTTTAACTTAATTCCCATTTTCTTTCCAGTAAGTAATAAAGATTTCTAGAGGAAGGTTTAATGGAACGTCACCTTTATGGCGCGACCAGGCAGCTCGGCAGCGCTGCCGGGTCGCGCTGCCCGGCAGCTAGGATCGGAACGCCACCTTAATTTAACTAAATTTCTAATTTAGAGGTCCAAGTATTAATCTAATTGAATTCCTAAAAGTGGGTTATAATGTTATAAAAAATAAAATTTTGCCACATTTTGGGAACTGCTTTATTTCGAAAAGAATCTGGCAACAATGGTGACTAACAGAGGCAACTGGCAACCACTCTTTTTGTGCTCGTTGATTTTTTTATGAAAAATTTGAAAAGTTGAAATTTGAATTTTTCCGATAACTGATTCTGTGATAAGGCTGAAGGCTGAAATCTTGATAAGTGATAACTAGAGAGAAAACCCCTTTCTTTCTGATAGACTGACTTGCCTACTGCTTTGTAGAGAAGTCAATTCCTTTTATTCTAACTCGAGAGGGAGGAATAGTAGCTTTTTAAACTTTACTCACTTGTTTTTTGTCACACCAGTTTTGCCTCTCATCCTCTCAGTGACTACATGGTGATTTAAAAATGAGATTCCAACTAGAAAGTGTCATTATTTCTTTTCCAGTGATGATAAACATCCAGAACAGAAGGATGTTGTTTCCTGTGTTGATTGGAATGGACCAGACGAAGTATTCTCCTGCAGGTAATTATTCTGCTGCTTTATTCTCTCATCTACTTGGAAAAAATGGCTTTTAATCACTCAGGGAAACATCCAGAACAGAAGGATGTTGTTTCCTGTGTTGATTGGAATGGACCAGACGAAGTATTCTCCTGCAGGTAATTATTCTGCTGCTGTATTCTCTCATCTACTTGGAAAAATTGGCTTTTAATCACTCAGGGTATTGTCTGTTTACCAATGGTGTTATGTTTTGTACCAATGTGGTTGCTAGGCAACAGTTGAATATGCCTTTATCAAAGACTCGGTAACTTTGTGAAGCACCATAGCACCAGTGTGGGGAATAGTAGCTTTTTAAACTTTACTCACTTGTTTTTTGTCACACCAGTTTTGCCTCTCATCCTCTCAGTGACTACATGGTGATTTAACAATGAGATTCCAACTAGAAAGTGTTGTATACTATCAGGAGGTGAAGATTGCAAATACAAGGCAAGTTTTGTTTGAAACCCAACTCGTACTTTTTTCAGTCAGCGCGTCTGCTTCGATCGCGGGTTCGATTGTAGTCCGTGGCGATTTTATTCTAACCAGATATGTATGTAAAACCTTGAATTTTTTGATGAAACTTAGTAAAACCGTACCCTATCTCATTTATTCGGACAAATTCCGTTAACCTAATTCATTCAAAATATTGATTAGCCAGCCTAGTTAGCTTGGAGCGTCTACTTTGTAAGCGCTAGGTTGCGGGTTCGATTCCCGCCCCGGCGAAATTAATCCTGAACGGATAAGGTTCGTTCTCAGAATGGCTGGCTTTCTCCTATCCTGTCCTTTCTCTCTTGAATTTCGTGACAATAAGACCTCCGTTTTAATAGCTCCCTCTATTATCTCTATTCAGTGCCAATATTCATTCAATATCCCTTATTTCAGGTGTGGGATACAGACGGACGTCAATTATATTCAAGTCTAACACATGATCATCCTATTAGTTCTCTAGCTTGGGCACCAGGGGGCGACATGTTCGCTGTTGGATCTTACAACACGCTCAGACTTTGTGATAAAGTAGGGGTGAGTTATGAACTTTTCTAAAATTTC
>NW_007383355.1:0-912 GCF_000475195.1 Diaphorina citri | reverse complement strand
ATGGATTATATTCCAAACACTGTGTAACCTTAAGTGTCTAAAATAATAAGTAAATTAGCTAGTTTATTTTTATGGAGGGAACCCAAAAAATTTTTCTATAAAAAAAAAAAAAAAAAAAAAAAAAAAAAAAAAAAAAACTCTTGGATGAGGTGTTCTTTATTTTTGGTGGATTTAGTTGAAGTACATGTAGATATATAGTCAACGTCTTTTTTTTTTTCATGATCCTAAAATAACAGGCCATTGCCAAGTTCAAGATATTAAGAATCTAGTGTGAGTTATGAATGATGAATGTGTCTCCACAGCGGGTGAAGATGGGCAAGTCAAGATATGGTCTCGGAATGGATTACTTAGAACTACTCTCATATCCGGAGGTCCTCCCGTATACTCTGCAGCATGGTCTCCAGATTCTAACAAGGTTCTACTTACACAGGCCAAGTCTCTTGTTATCAAACCACTCTCTCCTAATAACAAAGCTACCAAGGTAAGAGTTGTAGAGACTACCTCCAGATTCTAACAAGGTTCTACTTACACAGGCCAAGTCTCTTGTTATCAAACCACTCTCTCCTAATAACAAAGCTACCAAGGTAAGCGTTGTAGAGACTACTTGACTATGTACCTATTAACTTTACTCATATCATTATTTTACACTGCTAAGTCATGCCACCACTGGTCGCTACTTGATTAAAGTATCTACTCAGTTGTCCTCATGAGGCTGAGTGCACCCCGAACTTCAAGCACAGAGCCAAAAAAAAATCGACCTCTCCGGGAATCGAACCCAGGACCTTCGGCGTGCAAGCCTCGTGTGATACCTACCCACTCAGAGGTTATTTAATATGCAACTAAAGTTTTTTCATATTTTTCTTCCATTTGATTTCAGTGGCAAGCTCATGATGGCCTCATATTGAAAGTAGC
>NW_007383354.1:1194-5396 GCF_000475195.1 Diaphorina citri | reverse complement strand
GGTGCTGTACTGATTTATGTCAGAGAGGAATTCAATGGACTCAAATATATAGTTTGGACACTGCAGATTAATTATTTTAAATAGGAAAAGAAGCATGTGCAGATTTCCTCTGGATTTCAAATCCATCCAGTTAAGATCATTGTTTTTACAGAGACAGACACACACACGGACCAATAGCTGAAACTTTGGATTTAGGCTCTAGGGACCTCAAAACGTGTTTTGGCACTAAAAATTGAGTGTCGAAAATTTGACCCGATTACATTACTTTCCTTCCTATTTTAAGGAAAGTAAAAAGGAAAGACGTAGTAAAAATTGAGTGTCGAAAATTTGACCCGATTACATTACTTTCCTTCCTATTTTAAGGAAAGTAAAAAGGAAAGACGTAGTTTTTTTTTATTTAGAGTGAATCAAAACTAGGTACCCACATATGAATGAGGAGTTTTTACCTTCTTTTTTCTTCCTCTTATTATTATTTCTACACATATGTATGTATGTTGGGTTATAGGTTGTGTAAAATGTATCGGTGTGTTCAATGAGTTCTATATGTGTTAACTATAGGGGTATACTTACTTGTTATTATATTTTGAGTATACTTATTTATTATTATATCGTAATACTGGAGGACCATCTGTAGGTAGTAGTTCAGAAGCCACGACAATGAAAAATTACTACAAAAAGGAGCTTTCACAAATGAGCGGTGACCAGTGTTATTATAGGGTTAGGTTAAACACAAAAAGGAGCTTTCACAAATAAAAAAAGTATTTTTACAGAAAGAACACAACGGTCATAAATGCAGTAATTTATCTATTGGCGTGATCAAAAGTTTGGACCAAAAATTGGACCTGGGAATCGAAGTGCCTTGATTCAAGGAACTTATGTACTAAATCGGACCAGGCAATCGGTAGTTATAGCGGAACAAACAAACATCTAAACCAAATGCAAAATGGTCGAGTTAAAACGTAGACGTTCACTTCGTTCGGTCAAGTATGCAAGCAAAAGAAAATAAACAACGACGTAAATGGAAAAACTTTAGGTAGCTCGGCACCATACATATACAGGGTGCGCCAGAATAACACTGACTAAGGTTCAGGGTAGGTAGATCTCATCATTTCCAACAAGGTTCTGTGGGTCATTTTCCTAACTTCGGCTTCATTTCAAAAAAAGTCCAAAAAACCACATTTTTAAAAATCACAGACCTTGTGTCAGTCTTTAGGTCATAACTTTTTCATTTTAATTGATAAACTGTTTCTGTTAAAACCACGAGCCAGAGCACAAAATTTTAACTCAAATACACCTGAAACCCGATTTCCAAAGTTCAGTTTTGCTATGATTTTTTTAATCTCGAAAAAAAAAAAAAAAAAAAAAATACGTGGTCATCTCCGAGGCTCTGTGGTCATATTTCCTAAACTTCGGCTTCGTTTGCAAGAAAAGAAAAAAAAAAACACGTTTCAAAAAATTACAGACCTTGTGTCTGTTTTTAGGTTATAAATTATGAGTCATCTATTGGGGGACCTTCAAGTCCAGGCTAAGATGGACCCCGTTCAGTGTAGGGACCCCAAATTTCAAGGATCGACGCACATTCATTCAAGGAACTCAAATTTCATCAAAATCGGACCAGGCAATCGCGAGTTATAGCGGAACAATCATTCAAACACATAAACAAACAAACATCTAAACCAAATGCAAAACGGTCGAGTTAAAACGTAGACCTTCACTTCTTTCAGTCAATGGCCGTTTAATGAAGTTATTTGTATCATTCTGAGGAAATCTTTTTCCAAAGAAAATGTAAACAGCATCGCCGAAGCAAAAAATTCAATCTGTGGGTTCAAATTCAATCAAAAAATTCAAATGATGAGACCTATACCTTCAGCCGTTGTCAGTGGTTTTCTGGCGCACCCTATAGAAGGGTTACCTACTTTTGGAAAGAAAAAGAAACCTTCAATAATTCAGGACTGACTGGAAAACGTGAAAATGGTTTATGAGTCCTCCTATAATTTCAAGGACCGCCTATGCACTCCAGCATCGATTTTCATCAATACAGGGTGTCCCAGAATTTATGCTTAAACTGTTTTCCTCGAAGCCTGTTTGAAATTACGAAAAAAAAGCACGTAACTCTTTGATTTTTGATGCGGCTATACAGGCAATATGGCGATTCAGGTGCCAACTTAAGGGTTTTAAATGAGAATTCCCATTTTTTTATTGCATATTCGTTTTCTACTTTTAAAAAAAAGTACAGGTGTGACCCATCAAATCAGAGTGTTCTTTGCTTCCAAATCTCATGGTTACATTATTATTTCAATTTGGTCCAATATTTCGCTGTTTGCGATTGCGATGTGCTCGCGATATCCGCATCATTGTGATACATTAAATCATGCTATTTTTCACTTCTAAATCTTTTCGCGGATTTCGCGAACACCGTAAGACGTCCGTTGGGTGCACCTATCACAATTTAGCATTTTTATTGGCTGAAGTCCTTTTTACATGATACGATTCTTATGTATGTTGTCAATTTGATGATTTTCCAATATTTATTTCCCAGGCTTCATTCAGTCGAATCCCACCCAGCTCAAAGCCAAAGAAACTAAGAAGTCTGGAAAACCTGAACCGGGAAATTCAAAATCAATTTCAGAAGCGATTTTTTCGAAGCTCTGAAAACTTGTCTACTTCATCATCTAAGCCTAAATTTTAAAGGAGTCCCATCATGCAAAGAGAAAAAATGGGAAAAAGTCTGATATACCCTTAGCAGTTAAAAGCTATATGTGTATCCGTATCCAGATAATGAATGTATCCGGACCCTAATCCCATCCATGGATCCGGATCTGATCATCTGGATAGTAAATACGGATCTAAACTAGGTATTTTTGGATCCGGATTTATTTCACATAAAGGAAAATTTATATATTTTGTTAATTGAAAGCATTTTCGCTCGAAGATTTAAGATTACACTATTACCTAGTTCTGTGGGAGTAACACCAGTTGAATCCGAGAACCCAAAATCATCCGATTTGCTTAAAAAAAGGAGTAATCGGCCTCGCGTCCGCGATACTTGAGAGCAAGAAGTTTTTATTTGTAATCTGGTTAAAACACCCATATAGGTTCTACCAAATAGTAGTAGAACCTGTGTTTGGGTGTTTTTTTTTTATATATATATGAAGGAGGGGCGGCCCAGGTCGCCCACGATCCGCTGGGCGAACCTCCCGGGGAATCCCCTATTTCTCCTTCTTCCATTTATTCACACGGTTACTACACTAGAAAAAGATTAACACGACTTTACAATATCACTTAACTAGTAGGTAATTTTATTTACAAAAGTCTAATAATTAGTGAGGAAACTAATCGGGAAAAGGTACTTAGAGATAATAACGATGTCCACTGGGCGAACCTCCCGGGGAATCCCCTATTTCTCCTTCTTCCATTTATTTACACGGTTACTACACTAGAAAATGATTAATACGAGTTTACAACATCACTTAACTAGTAGGTAATTTTATTTACAAAAGTCTAATAATTAATGAGGAAACTAGTCGGGAAAAGGTACTTAAAGATAATAACGATAATAATAAAAACAACACCACTTTATTGTCTATCGATTCGAAAGTTATTCAGAACAAGGACGCACAACTCCCCGAGCGTAAGTATTCTACCAAGTGCTCCCGACCACAATATTAGCAAGACCGTAGAAAGAGAGGATCGGCGGGAAGGACTCTGGGCTCGGAACTACCGCTGCCCCTCTGTCCTCCGCCTACACTTTTTCTGGATACTTAAACTCTATATGGGTGAAATGCTGACGACCGTACTGGTTGTCCTTGTTCCGATGCTTTATCGGTTTTATAATGTAGCGCCCACATATATTATTGAAAAAGTTATAATTTCAAAATTCAGTGGGTATTTTTCTTCATTTCTTATACTTATAGGGTATGCAAATCTGATGTTTTGAATATATTTTCTTCCAATTAGTTTTGATACACGTTCCGGTTTTGATCTTATCCGACTCGAGTTTCGTCCATCCCCGTGGACTTTTTCAAGGAAACTGCTTCCTTGAAAAAGTCCACGGGGATGGACGAAACTCGAGTCGGATAAGATCAAAACCGGAACGTGTATCAAAACTAATTGGAAGAAAATATATTCAAAACATCAGATTTGCATACCCTATAAGTATAAGAAATGAAGAAAAATACCCACTGAATTTTGAAATTATAACT
>NW_007383354.1:0-331 GCF_000475195.1 Diaphorina citri | reverse complement strand
TTTTCCGAAAAAACGGCCCCCCCTTTTTTTTTGTTTTTTTTTTTTTTTTTTTTTTTTTTTTTTTTGATGTTGTTAAGAAGAGTACTGGGGATGACATAGGCTACTTAAAATTATCACATTTAATCCTGATTCAAAATGGTGGCGGCTCAAAGTTATTTTTATTATGGAGAACACAGTTAGTTATCCCTCACACTACAAAATTAAATACATCGAACAATAACAATGAAAGGAACATGGACAATTCTTATCACTTTGATTCTTGGAGTCCAATGTGGTTTTGTCTATCCTGGAACCCGCTAAGTAATATGTTAAATTCAACTAACAAAGGATA
>NW_007383353.1:0-5753 GCF_000475195.1 Diaphorina citri | reverse complement strand
TAATGGAAACTCAGATCACGGCACGGTGCAGCATGGCGGTGAGGAAAAACAGTGGGTAATTTATCTCCATTCTTTCTGGAAACATTCATTTCTTTGCTACCACCATTCGGTTTTGCAGTAGTTCCAAATTCTGGTACGAGACTGCTCCCATTGGTATAAACTTATAAAGCAAGGTCTTCTCGTGACCAAATAAGGTAGAGCCAAGGTTGTGCTAAACACACACTGCAGAGTAGAAATAGAAACAGAATGCCTGAGGTAATGATATCGTCCTGTGTTCTCCATGTGAATTCTCTTAACACATTTTGAACTTGCCAAGAGAAGAGTTTTCTAGTTTTCTTTGTCGCGTAAGATTATCTAAGGTTGGATTATCTCATATTGTAATCATGATTTTATACAAGATTTTGCGTTTTAGCTGTAGACATTGTGAAGGTGATTCTCTCAACGTTTGTCAATGGATAAGAACTTGGCGATTCATTGAGTTTGAATAAAGCCACAACTATTGAGTCTTCTATTAAACGATCAGTTGTAGATATATACAGATTGTTTCAATAGTTTTTATCAATACGTTCTGTAGTGAATTCTCTTAACACATTTTGAACTTGCCAAGAGAAGAGTTTTCTAGTTTTCTTTGTCGCGTAAGATTATCTAAGGTTGGATTATCTGATATTGTAATCATGATTTTATACAAGATTTTGCGTTTTAATCCGTTGCTGTAGACATTGTGAAGGTGATTCTCTCAACGTTTGTCAATGGATAAGAACTTGGCAATTCATTGAGTTTGAATAAAGCCACAACTATTGAGTCTTCTATTAAGCGATCAGTTGTAGATATACAGATTGTTTCAATAGTTTTTATCAATACATTCTGTAAGAATAACACGGAGTAATCAAGTCTTCCGTTATATTCTTGACTGCAGTTTCCTGTACTGGTTGTGAATTCAAAATGTATCAGGAGGAAATGAGGATGTACAAGTGAGAACTCCCAACACCAACGCCATCACTAGCGCCCCTACACCTAAGCCTTAAGGTGGTCTTGTTTATAAAGGGCGTACTTACTCGGAGTTTCGGCTGGGCATATCTGTTTTCCGTTTAGCCAGATGGTCTTCACCTTGGGACTGCCTCCATTCGGTTCAAATCGGACCATTATCCGAGTTGTCATAGGTCGACTGGGATCCAGAACTTGCTCCAGGTTGAGGATGGTGAACTCCTTGTTATTCGAAGTGGTCACTTCTCCTAGCCATGACTGAAAATCAATGGAACAGTTGTGCTGACTTAGGTGAGGTTTTAAAGTCAAAGAGCTGCCAGCCTAGTTAGCTTAGTTGGTAGTGCGTCTGCCTTGTAAGCGCTAGGCCGCGGGTTCGATTCCCGCCCGGGGCGGATTTTATCCTGATGGGATAATGTTCGTTCTCGGAATGGCTGGCTTTCTCCTATCCTGTCTTCCTTTTCTCTTCGATTTCGGGACGATAAGAGCATAGCAGTTACAGCTCCCTCTGTCAAACCTTACAAAAAAAACCTGAGGGTTGAATTATCCGATATTCTTGTGTCTTGTATGAAGTTGTATGTCGCTTCTCTTTGGACACCCTGATCATGGTCCTGTGTACAATCTACTCTTAGTACTCTTAGTGGAATGATAGGATGTGCGCCACATACATTCTTAACATCTCTGATGATCTCTGCAGTAATAGTGGAACCTGGTACCATGCTATCAATGAGGTAAGAAACATTAATGTAACAAGTACCCAAGTTCCCGATATAGAATACCCATTATGAAGTAATACCAATAAAACATATACAACCCTTCGAGCAGTATATCTATTTATCTACTTACGTTCAATATACATATTGAATTCCGATTTCAAGTCGATGGAAGAAAGTTCATACTTTACAATCCAAGGTAGGTTCGAAGTTATGTGTTTGCTACGACAATACATTTGGGTATCCAGTGTCTTGTCTTATAGCGGATAGTAGACTATGACTAGTAACTTAACAACTCTGGTTTCTCCTTGAGACAAGTTCTTCAAATTGATAGTCGAATTGTCAAACACATTGAAGCTCTCTGCAAACATACTTATACAGGGCTAAACAAAATATGCAGAATGTACAATAGTTATTGAGAGCCACTTGAATGTCTTTCGGGATGCTTGTAAAACCTTGTATAATCTTTTCTTTCTTCTTCCCAAGGCTAGTTTGGCAATCTTTACAGGACGGTCGGTTGTTGTCCTCAATTTCTTGAGCAAATTCCTCTGACTTGCTGAGAACATCCATCAAAATACCGATGCTAGGACAGGACAGAGCAGAGATGAACACTCATATCGTTGAAAGACCACGAAAACTGTTTTCATCTTTCGAAAGAATGTGACAAAAGATGCTGCTGCCGCCAGAGCCTTTAACTTAGCATCAAGCCTCAGTATCGTGCTCCCCCCCTCCCCCTTTTGATAATAATGCTCTACTCCTCTGACAATTGTAAATAACTACCTATCTGTCTGCCTAAAAGCCTAAAGACCTGCTTATATCCTCAGCCAAATTTGACATTCTTCATTCTGTCAACTTCTGTGTTGTTGTTGCTTACAGTTTCATTCATTTCGAATTCAATGAAATGTTCATCGAGTGTTTTCTTCTGACTTGCATTGAAGAGTTGCTTTTTTTCTTCGTCGTCATTGAATGGCTGTTTGAATTGGACAGGAGGTTGTGTGGGAATGCAGTGGTGTAATGTCTGCTAATATGGTTGAAATGTAGTGGAGGATGTTGGATTAAAAAATAACTCATTTGAGTAAGCAAACCATATTTTTGAGAGAATTTCAACTCTTCATTATCACTTATCACGATTACGACATTTTTCAAGCACAGATCTGACTGATCCTTATGCCTTCTTTCAAAACTCGGTTATAGTCTGTGCCTTCTTTACAATTTCTGTCAACTTCTGTGTTGTTGTTGCTTACAGTTTCATTCATTTCGAATTCAATGAAATGTTCATCGAGTGTTTTCTTCTGACTTGCTTTGAAAAGAGTTGCTTTTTTTTCTTCTTCGTCATTGAATGGCTGTTTGAATTAGACAGAAGGTTGTGTGGGAATGCAGTGGTGTAATGTCTGCTAATATGGTTGAAATGTAGTGGAGGATGTTGGATTAAAAAATAACTCATTTGAGTAAGCAAACCATACATATTTTTGAGAGAATTTCAACTCTTTATTATCACTTATCACGATTACGATATTTTTCAAGCACAGATCTGACTGATCCTTATACCTTCTTTCAAAACTCGGTTATAGTCTGTGCCTTCTTTACAACATCGCAGCGCGCAGTTGGCAATTTGATCAGGTGTTTTCAGATGGCAATTTGACAATTTTCTGTTATACCAAAAACATCCTGTTATAAAATAAAGCTATAGGTGTCTACATATATGTACCTACCGACATATCTATACGGCAAAACCGTGTAAATAATACCTCCATTATAAAATCCCAATCAACATTACACATATTTTTTGTGCCATATTGGTTTGACATTCTACCCGGCAAAACCGTGTAAATAATACCTCCATTATAAAATCCCAATCAACATTACACATATTTTTTGTGCCATATTGGTTTGACATTCTACTCGTACTGTGTTATCGCTGACATTTTGGCGAATTCAAGAAGTAAATGTTAGCCATATTTTAATCTTTTAATGGTGTTAAGTTAAATTAGTTTGCTAAAATGTTGGATTGGGGTTTTAAAAAATTGGTAAATAGGTATCTTACTGTAAGTATAAGTTATACCTATATTTGGTAGACAACTATGTACCTACAAACCAGTATAGGTTACTGCTAGGGACATCGTGGTATGCGTATATCTGTCATTATAGGTACATTTATAATATGTAGGTGTTATAATTATTATCTTTATATGAATTTAGTAATTGTAGATATATCTTTGGTATTTGGTACGTACTTAGATATACATAGGTGCTGATGTGTCTAATTAAATTCACCGTCATATTTCAAGCACTGATAACATTGTTTCACAGATAAGGAGTAATTGGTTTACACATTCTTCTATCGTGATATCATGGGGATGTGCAAATATTGGCTCGTTTTCTACCTACACCATTAGTTTTTTTAAGAGGTTTGATAGAGGGAACTGTGACTGCTGGTTATCGTCCCGAAAGCGAAGAGAGAAGGAGGATAAGATAGGAGAAAGCCAGCCGTTCCGAGAACTATTCTGGCTACACCGCACCGTAGAAATGACTGATTTTTGTAAGACTCAAGACTGTCAGTACCAGTGCATCTCATTTTTGATTTTTTTAATTCATTTGTGATTTTGTCTTCTGTTACAGGTATGTTTGTCAGGTCTCTTATAAGATGTTGCTTACAGTGTCTGATTTTGTTTCAAGTTTCAACACTTGATCCATGAGGGTAAGTTTATCAGATACATAGATATATTATAACTTACCTACTGTACCAATTTTATCTTAAATTTCAAGGTCTCAATACCTAGGTAGATAGATCTGAATAATTTTAAGTAGGTACTTAACCATGAGGAACTTGGTGCTTGAACTCTATCTTGGCAAATAAGTATAGTTGGTAGTTAAATATAATTATCAGCATAGAATTATCACTTAAAAATTCGCTGTCAGTATGCAAATAGACATTATCTGTGTAGGAAGCCATTAGAAATACAGGGTGTGCCAGAAAAACACTGGCGACGGCATCTCATTTGGAAATGAGACCTAAATACCTTGAGCCGTTGTCAGTATTTTTCTGGGCTCACCCCGTATAAAGCAGCGTCTACACTATGGTCGGTCCTCGTCTCTTAAAGCACGTCCACACCACAAAGTTTTTTCATCATTAGGTATTCCACCAAAATCCTTTGATCTTATAATTATGTACCTACCTTAAATTTTACATGGGTCCCAGGCAATGTCGGACTTTGGTCAACTGTTGACTGCAGTGCAGATTGATACCTGAGTTAGCCTGAGATATTGAGAGTAAATAGCTATACTGCATGCACACAGACATACCCAATACAAAATTTTCGAGTTAAAACTTAGACCCCATTTCGTTCGCTCAAAATTTCAAACATTTATTTCTTTCGATGGAATTTTCCTGCTTGTGAACTTGCATTTAACGTGGCAAAATTATACGTCTTCTGGCAGAGTTACCTACCGTATAACTCCTCTTTATAACTTCCGAATACCTTAATGAAATAATCATCTTGATGATATTTTTTAGTTCTGCAACAGAAGTCTCGGAATTTTTTGGCATTCGTTTCCATTTCGTACACATCGTATTCATTAATTCTAGTCACCGGTACACACCGCTGAATGTGCTGATACTTGAGATGGTGGAACCGTTAGATACGGTTGTTTTAGGTGATTATCGTTTGATTTAGTGTAAGTAGAGTTCAAAACAATCACGCTTAGGTTTTTTCAGTAGGTGAATGAAGTTATTGTGATGTGAGCTTAGCTAGACCATGAAATAGATGATTATACTCATAGCTCCTCAGTTTTGTATAACTTTAGAAAAACTGGGAGTAAAAAATCTTTTGGTCAGTTAAATTTACTCGTCCATTTATTTTCCATCTTTTGGTCAGTTAAATTTATAGCTTCCGCTCTTTTGTCTAATGCTGTCTGCAAATGTACCATGTTCAATTGCCAACGGACTCCTTGACAAAATTGTCAACAAAGGAAAGGAAAGGGGGGGGGGTCTCATCGGTATTTCCGCTGATATTTTCTTCTCCTGGGCCTAGGTTATCAACTAGAAGCAAAATATGTGGC